>NW_004443989.1:14226331-14227719 GCF_000243295.1 Trichechus manatus latirostris
AAAGCCCTGACCCAGATGGCTTCACTGGAGTATTCTACAAAACATTCAGAGAAGAGCTTTGACCAGTACTACTGAAGCTATTTCAGAGCATAGAAAAGGAGGCAACACTTCTGAATTCATTCTATGAAGCCAGCATAACGCTGATAACCAAAACCAAACTAAGATGCCACAAAAAAAAAAGAAAATTACAAACCAACATCTCTCATGGATACAGATGCAAAAATTCTCCAAAAATTCTAGCCAATAGAGTTCAGCATCATATCAAAAAAAATAATACACCACGACCAAGTAGGATTCATACAAGGTATGCAGGAAGGTTCAACATGAGAAAATCAATCATTGTAATCCACCATATAAGTAATAGGAAAGCAAAGAATCCCATGAACATCTCAATTGACCAGGAAAAGGCATTCAACAAAGTCCAACACTCATTCCTGATAAAAACTGTCAATAAAATAGGTATAGAAGGGAAATTTCTCAACATAATAAAGGGTATCTATGCAAAACGAACAGCCAACATCATTCTTAATGGAGAGAGGCTGAAAACATTCCTCTTGAGAATGGGAACAAGACAAGGACGCCCTTTGTCACCACTCTTATTTAACATTGTGCTGGAAGTTCTAGATCAAGCAATAAGGCAAGAAAGAAAAATAAAGGGCATCCAAATTGGCATTGAAGAAGTTAAACTGTCCCTGTTTATAGATTATATGATACTATACATAGAAAATCCTAAAGACTCCACGAGAGATCTACTGGAACTAATAGATTCAGCAGACTAGCAGGATACAAGATAAACATCCAAAAATCAGTTGGATTCCTATACACCAGTAAAGAAAATGATGAAAAATAAATCAGAAAAACAATACCATTTATAATAGCCCCTAAAGAAATAGAATACTTAGGAATAAATTTGAGCAGGAATGTGAAAGACCTATACAAAGAAAACTACAAAACACTACTTCAAGAAACCCAAAGGGACCTACATAAATGGAAAAACATATCATGCTCATGGATAAGTAGACTCAATATTGTGAAAATGATAATTCTACCCAAAGCAACTTATGAATACAATGCAATCCCAATGCAAATACCAACAGCATTCTTCAAAGAGATGGAAAAACTAATCAGTAACTTTATATGGAATGGGAAGAAGCCCCAAATAAGTAAAGTACTATTGAAGAAGAAGAATAAAGTTGGAGAACACACACTACCTGACCTCAGAACCTACTATACAGCTGAGGTAGTCAAAACAGCCTGGTACTGGTACAACGACAGATATATTGACCAGTGGAACAGAATTGAGAACCCAGATGTAAATCCATCCACCTACGGTCACCTGATCTTCGACAAGAGCCCAAAGTCCGTCAAATGGGAGAAAGACAGTTTTT
>NW_004443989.1:14229396-14258816 GCF_000243295.1 Trichechus manatus latirostris
TTCAGCCCGGGATTGGACAGCCCGAGAAAGCAAAATGGGACTAATGAGGCACAGCAGTCCAGGGACAAGGACTAGAAGGCAGAAGGGGACAGGAAAGGTGGTGATAGGGAACCCAAGGTTGAGTAAGGGCAATGTTGGCATGTAGTGAGGTTGTTAAGCATTGTCATAGGGTAACATGTGTACTAACTGTTTAATGAGAAACTATTTTGTTCAGTAAACCTTCATCTAAAGTGAGAATAGCAGCACAATTGGAAGGGCGTAGTCTATGTCACTGAACTGTGCATGTAGAAATGTTATAAATGATGTAACTTTGGCTAAGTATATTTTCACCAAAAAAAAAAAAAAAAGTCGAGAAGGGAGAAGTTTGTCATGTAGTGGGGTTGTTAACCAATGTCATAAAACAATATGTGTAGTACTGTTTAATGAGAAACTATTTGTTCTGTAAACTTTCACCTGAAGTACAATAAAAAAAAAGATTAAAAAAAAAAAAACTAAGATAAGTAGTTGCGTACAGCCTACTTCGTGTATCAAAAACAACCCCTTTAGGGAAAACCTCTCTCCCATTTACCTCCACACTCCCTGCTTTGCATTGGGTCCCAGAATGGCTTCAGAAATTGCGGAGTTCCCTGGATCAGAAGTAGGATCTGTCACAAGCCAGAGCCATTCTCCCTGCCTTGGAGAGTGAACAAATTAACAAACTGGAAAAAATAAACTGCCTGCTCCCCTAAGCTAGAAACCCAGGGTAGGCACAGCTCCTTTCCCTAGGCACAGCCATAAGCGATCCACGAACTTTGAGGGCCTTTCCACGTAGACTTGTGTGGGCCCATTTCAACAGCATAGGACCTCATTACCGCAGTACAACAGGGTATATACCTGAAGTCTAACTTCAACTGTTTCAGCTGTGAAGCGGCAGGTTCTTGATATCTGACACTGCTCTACCCATTAAGCAGGGTCTTCACCTAACCACATCAGGGTCCTGAGGACCGGTTGCTCCACCCACACCACTTAGTCACCTGCGATAGGGGTCCTTGAATAAGATGTGCCCCCCAGTCCTTACAACCAACAGCATTAGGTGCTCATATTCTGGCTGCAAAACCTACCCACCTATGAACTAGGGAACAGGGACATACCTTCCTCCTGGACACTCTGTGGCAGCTGTCAACCTCCTGCTTTGCTCAGAGTGTGTCCACTGCTACAGCCAGAAGCATGTGCCTGCACCAATCACCCATGCCTGTATAGGACTGTAATTGAGAGCCTACATCACACATTTGGTGGTTATCTACCTGGGCACCAGAGCTGAATCCATACAGGAGGAGTGGGTGGATTCCTGAGCTCACATACCTAGTAACTGATCTAAAAACCTGGTGACAGTACATTGCAGTTTCAAAGGTGCCAATAATCAAACTAGTTCATATAAGCAGCCTATTTGGGCATATCAGAAAAAAAACAAGAAGCTAGGACACAGTAAGAAAACATTAAATAAATAAACATAATTACTTATGGATGGCTCAGAGACAACATTCAATATCAAATCATATAAAAAAGCAATCCATAACAGCTTCAGGGAACTCCCAAGGAAAAGAATCCAGAAATTTTCCAGAGGAGAAAAATTTCTTGAAAAAAACAGAGGCAGAATAAAAAGATTAATATACAGAACTCTGCAAGAAACTAGGAAGGGAATTAAGCAAAATGCAGAACATGCAATATAGGAAATTAAAAAGATTAAAGAGGAGCATAATGACAAATTTAACAGGTTGCAAGAATCCATAGAGAGACAGCAATCAGAAATCCAGAAGATTATCAAAAATAATTTCAGAATTAGACAACTCAATAGAAAGTAAAGGAGCAGATTTGAGACAAAGGAAGTCAGAATTAGAGAGAATGAAGATAAAGCATTTAGCATCACTTATTTGAGGAAAAATCAGATAAAAGGATCAAAAAAAAAAATGAAAAAAAACCTAAGAATTATGTGGGACTCCATAAAGAGGAATAACTTACGAGTGATTGGAAGACCAGAACAGGGGGGATAGCAGAAAATACAGAGACAAGTGTTTAAGATTTGTTGGCAGAAAATTTCCCTGATATCGTAAAAGATGACAAGGTATCTATCCAAGATGCTCATCGAACCCCATATAAGATAGATACCAAAAGAAAGTCACCAAGACATATTATAATGAAACTTGCCAAAACCAAAGCTCAAGAGAGAATTTTAAGAGTGGCTACAGAATAACGAAAAGTAATCTACAAAAGAGAGTCAATAAGAATAAGCTCAGACTACTCAGCAGAAACCATGCAGGCAGGAAGGCAATGGTATGACATATATAAAACCTTGGAGGAAAAAACTGCCAGCCAAGAATTATATATCCAACAAAACTGTCTCTCAAATATGATGGTGAAATTAGGGCAATTCCAGATGAACAGGAGTTCAGGGAATTTGCAAAAAAAAAACCAAAATTACAAGAAATACTAAAGGGAGCCCTCCAGTTAGAAAATCAGTAACATCAGATAACAACCCAAGACCAGAACACAGGACAGAACAACCAGATAGCAACCCAGACAGGGAAGTCACAAAAGTAAATCAAAGATAAAACACTGAAAATAGGGAAACAGAGTTGTCAGTCTGTAAAAGAAGACAACATTAAAAAAAAAGAGGGGTTAAAAATGTAGACATAGATTTTTCATATGGAAAGGAAGTCAAGGTTGTATAAAGAAATAAAAGACTGGTATAAACTTAGAAAATAGGGGTAAATATTAAGGTAACCACAAAGGAAACTAACAATCCTGCAAGTCAAAATAAAAAACTAGAAAAATATAAAGGCTCAGCAAGCAGAAAATCAAAACAATGAAAAAGATAAAGAAAATACATAAAGAAAAACGACTCAGCACAGAAAATTAAGTGGAACAAGGAAACTGTGAACAACATGCATAAAAAAGACATCAAAACGACAGCACTAGACTCATACCTATCAATAATTACTCTGAACGTAAATGGACTAAATGCACCAATAAAGAGATACAGAGTGACAGAGTGGATTAAAAAAAAAAAAATCTGTTTATATGCTGCCTACAAGAGACACAACTTAGACTTAAAGACACAAACAAACTTAAACTTAAAGGATGGAAAAAATATATCAAGCAAACAACACTCAAAAAAGAACAGGAGTGGTAATATTAATCTCTGACAAAATAGATTTTAAAGTAAAATCAACCTCAAAGTATAAGGAAGGACACTATATAATGATTAAAGGGTCAATAAACCAGGAGGATATAAATATAATAAATATTTATGCACCCAACAACACAGCTCCAAAATACATAAAACAAACTCTAACACCACTGAAAAGAGAGATAGCTCTGCAATAGTAGTAGGAGACTTCAAAACACCACTTTCAGTGAAGGACAGAACATCCAGAATGAAGCTCAACAAAGACACAGAAGAACTAAATGCTATAATCAACCAACTTGATCTCAGAGACATATACCTAACACTCCACCCAACAGCAGCCAAGTATACTTTCTTTTCCAACACACATGGAACATTCTCCAGAATAGACCACATATTAGGCCATTAAGCAAGCCTGAACAAAATCCAAAGCATCGAAATATTACGAAGTATCTGTTCTGACAGTAAAGTGATAAAAGTAGAAATTAACAACAGGAAAAACAAGGAAAAAACAAACAAACAAGCACATGAAATGGAACAACACCTTGCTCAAAAACTACTGGGTTATAGAAGAAATTAACGATGGAATAAAGAAATTCATAGAATTAAACGAGAATGAAAACACATCCTCTCAGAACCTTTGGGACACAGCAAAGGCAGTGCTCAGGGTCAGTTTATAGAAATAAATGCACAGATCCAAAAAGAAGAAAGGGCCATAATCAAAACACTAACTCTACATCTGGAACAAGTAGAAAGTGAGCAGCAAAAGAAGCCCTCAGGTGTCAGAAGAAAGGAAATAACAAGAATTAGGGCAGACTTAAATGAAATAAAGAATTGAAAAATAATTGAAAGAGGTAACAAGACCAAAAGCTGGTTCTCTGAAAAGTTCAACAAAATTGATAAACCACTGGCCAAACTGAGAAAAGAAAAACAGGAGAGGAAGCAGATAACCAGAATAAGAAATGAAATGTGTGCCGTAACACAGACCCAAATGAAATTAAAAAAAATTATAACAGAATACTATGAAAAATTGTATTCTAACAAATTTAAAAACCTAGAGGAAATGGACAAATTTCTAGAAACTCACTACCTACCTACACTAACACAAACAGAGGTAGAACAACTAAATAAACCCATAACAAAAGAAGAGAGTAAGAAGGTAATTAAAAAAATCTCTACAAAAAAAGCCCAGTCCTGTATGACTTCACTGGAGAGTTCTACCAAACGTCCATAGAAGACTTAACACCACTACTACTAAAGGTATTTCAGAGCATAGAAAAGGATGGAATACCCCCAAACTCACTCTTTGAAGCCAGCATAACACTGATATCCAAACCAGGTAAAGACACCACAAAAAAAAGAAAATTACAGACCAATACCCCTCATGAATATGGACTCAAAATTCCTCAACAAAATTCCAGCTAAAGAAATTCAGCAATATAACAAAAAATAATTCACCATGATCAAGTGGGATTTATACCAGGTATGCAGGGATGGTTCAACATTACAAAAACAATCAATGTAATCCATCACATTAATAAAACAAAAGGCAAGAACCATATGATCTTATCAATGAATGCAGAAAATGCATTTGACAAAGTCCAACACCCATTCATGATAAAAACTCTCAATAAAATAGGAATAGAAGGGAAATTCCTCAATATACTTAAGGGCATTTATACAAAGCCAACAGCCAACATCGTCTTAAATGGAGAGACTTTGAAAGCATTCCCCTTGAGAACGGGAACCAGACAAGGATGTCCTTTATCACCACTCTTATTCAACATTGTGCTAGAGGTCCTAGCTAGAGCAATTAGTCTAGAAAAAGAAATAAAATGTATTCAAATTGGTAGGAAAGAAGTCAAAGTGTTTCCATTTGTGGATGATTTGATCTTATACACAGAAAACCCCAAAAAATCCACAAGAAAACTACTGGAACTAAGAGAAGATTTCAGCAAAGGATCAGGATACAAGATAAACATACAAAAATCAGTTGGATTCCTTTACAACAACAAAGAGAACTTTGAAGAAGAAATCACCGTATCAATACCATTTGCAATAGCGCCCAAGAAGATAAAATACTTAGGAATAAATCTAACCAGAGACCTAAAAGATCTATACAATGAAAACTACAAGACTCTACCTCAAGAAACCAAAAGATACCTACATAAGTGGAAAAACATATCTTGCTCATGGATAGGCAGACTCAACATTTGAAAATGTCAATTCTAGCCAAAGCAATCTACAGATACAATGCAATCCTGATCCAAACTCCAGTGGCATTTTTTAATGAGATGGAGAAACAAATCACCAACTTCATATGGAAAAGGAAGAGGCCCTGGATAAGTAAAGCGTTACTCCAGAAGAAGAAAGTGGGAGACCTCACACTACCTGATTTTAGAAATTATTATACTGCCATGGTAGTCTAGCAGCCTGGTACTGGTACAACAACAGATATATAGACCAATAGAACAGAATTGAGAATACAGACGTAAATTCATCCACTTGTGAGCTGCTGATATTTGACAAAGGCCCAAAGTCCATTAATTGGGGAAAAGACAGTCTCTTTAACAAATGGTGCTGGCATAACTGGATATCCATCTACCGAAAAGTGAAACAAGACCCATACCTCACACCATGCGCAAAAACTAACTCAAAATGGATCAAAGACTTAAATATAAAATTGAAAACGAAAAAGATAATGGAAAAAAAAAAGAGGGACAATGCTAGGAACTCTAATACATGTCATAAACAGAATACTAACCATAAGAAACAATGCACAAGCACCAGGAGGGAGACTAGATAACGAGAGGTCCTAAAAATCAAACACTTATGCTTATCAAAAGACTTCACCAAAATAATGAAAAGACAACCTACAGACTGGGAAAAAAAATTTTGGCTACGACAAATCTGATCAGTGTCTAATCTCTAAAATGCACAAGATACTGCAAAACCTCAACAACAAAAACACAAATAACCCAATTAAAAAATGGGCAAAGGATATGAACAGGCTCTTCACCAAAGAAGATATTCATTCAGGTGGCTAACAGACACATGAAGAAATGCTCACGATCATTAGCCATTAGAGAAGTGCAGATCAAAACTACAATGAGATATCATCTCACCCCAAAAAGGCTAGCATTAATCCAAAAAACACAAAATAATAAATGCTGGAGAGGTTGTGGAGAGACTGGAACACTTATACACTGTTGGTGGGAATGTAAAATGGTACAACCACTTTGGAAATCGATTTGGGACTTCCTTAAAAAGCTAGAAATAGAACTACCATACGATCTAGCTATCCCGCTGCTTTGAATATATCCTAAAGAAACAAGAGCCATCACACAAATAGATATATGCACACCCATGTTCATCGCAGCACTGTTCACAGTAGCCAAAGGATGGAAGCAACCTAAGTGCCCATCGATGGACGAATGGATAAACAAACTATTGTATATCCACACAATGGAATATTACACAACAATAAAGAACAATGATGAAGCTGTGAAACATCGTATAACTTGGTGGAAGCTAGAATTTATTGTGCTGAGTGAATTTAGTCGGGCACAGTAGGACATATACTGTATAAGACCACTATTATAAGAACTCAAGAAAAGGTTTAAACACAGAAGAAAACTTTCTATGATGGTTACGGGGGTGGGGAGGGGGGGTGAGGGTTATTTATTAACTAGATGGTTGATAAGAATTATCTTAGGTGAAGGGAAGGACAGCACACAATACAGGAGAAGTCAGCACAACTGGACTAAACCAAAGCTAAAAAGCTTCCTGAATACAATCAGATACTTTGAAAGACAGAATAGAAGGGGTAGGGGTCTAAGGACCATGCTTTCAGGGACATCTAGGTCAATTGACATAACAAAGCTTATTAAGAAAATGTTCTGCATTCTACTTTGGTGAGTGCCCGCTGGGGTCTTAAAAAGCTTGCAAGGGGCCATGTAAGATGCATCAATTGATCCCAACCACCTGGAGTAAAGGGAAATGAAGAACACCAAAGACACAAGGAAAGTATTAGCTTAAGAGACAGAAAGGGCCACATAAAACAGAGGCTCATCAACCTTAGACCAGAAGAACTAGATGGTGCCTTGCTACCACCAAAGACCTCCCTAACAGGGAACACAACAGAATCCAGGATGGAGCAGGAGAAAGGTGGGGTGCAGAACTCAAATTCTAGTAAGAAGACCAGACTTAATGGTCTGATTGAGACTGGAGGAACCCTGGAAAGCATGGCCCCTGGATTCTCTATCAGCCCAGAACTAAAACAATTTCCAAGACCAACTCTTCAGGCAGGGACTGGACTGGACTGTGGGACCTAATGTGATACCCTTGAGGAGAGTGCCTCTTAGCTCAAGTATATACGAGAGACTAAACAGGCAGCTTCTGTCCGGAGGTGGTATGGGAAGGCAGAGAGGGTTAGGAGCTGCTTGAATGGACATGGGGAATCAGGGACGTAAAGGAGGAGTGTGTTGTCACAGTACAGGGGGAGCAATTACATTTACATAACAATGTATGTATAAATTTTCCTATGGGAAAAAATAAAAATAAACAAATGAAGAAAACAAAAAGTAAGGCAGGCATTAACTGCAGGGAAAATGAAAAATTGTTCACAAAATGTCATGATCATATGTTATGTGACTTGGTAATGAACAAAACTGAAATGTAGTAAGCACAGTACATTGATATAAAAAACTAAAAAGAAATGACTTATTGATACACACAACTGCTGAAACATTATGCTCAGTGAAAGAAGCCAGACACAAAATAGTATATAAACCAGACACAAAAGATTCTATTTATATGAAATTCTAGAACAGGCAAAACTAATCTATAGTAATAGAAATCAGATCAGTTGTTGGAGGGGTAGAGATTGACTGCAAAGGATAGAAGAGGAACTTTTTGGGGTGATGGAAATGTTTTATATCTTGATTGGGATTGTGTTTACGGGTATATGCATTTGTTAAAACTCTTCAAAATGTGCACTTCAAATGTGTTAATATTATTGTATGTAAATTATACCTTGATAAAGTTAATAAAAAGCAACAATTTGTTATATCTAAAAAAAAAAAAAGAAAGAAAGAAATATGACCAGAATGCTCCTTGGAAGCAAGAATGGAGAGACTAGGTCTCACATACTTTGGATATGTTATCAGGAGGAATCAGTGCTTGGAGAAGGATATCATTCTTGGTAAAGTAGAGGGTCAGTGAAAAAGAGGAAGATCCTCATAGAGATGGATTGTCATAATGGCTGCAAGAATGGGCTTAAGCATAACAAGGAATGTGAGGATGGTGCAGGACCGGGCAGTGTTTCGTTCTGTTCTACAACGGGTCGCTATGAGTCGGAACTGACTCGAGGGCACCTAACAACAACAAAACAACATCAATCATGCAGGGCGTAACAATTAGAATTATGAAGCAAAAATACTTTAAAACTTGCCCTTATGCTTGCTCATGCAATTACCAGGGTACCTGAGGCTGTGGCTCGTGTAGGCTACCAGTCTTGTAGACTGATTTCTTCTCTGAGATTTTGGTTTCCTTATTACTCTTTTGCTTCTGATAGTACAGACCAATAGTTGTATCTTAGATGGCTGTTTACAAGCTTTTAAGACCCCAGACACTGCACTACACTTTACTTGGATGGAGAATATAAAATGTATTATGCCATTTGACAGAACTGTCTCATGAAATTATGGTCTTAAGCCTTCAAACCTATAAAACCAACCTTGGTAGCTTTTTTTTTATGTCTGAGATGCATCTATGGTTGTGTCTTCAAAGAATATATGTGGCTGAACACACATGTCTGTATTTACATGTACATATAGATAATTCTCTAACACTCGTCTGTCAGTTGAATGTACTATGATGTCTTGCATGTTGCTGTGATGCTGAAAGTTATGCCACCAGCATTTAAAACAGCATCTGGGTCACTCATGGTGCACAGGTTTCAGCTGAGCTTCCAGACTAAGACTAGGAAGAAGGACCTGGTAGTCTACTTCTGAAAAATTGGCCAGTTAAAACCTTATGAATAACAGCAGAAGATTGTCCGATATAGTGTGAGAAGATGAGCCCCTCAGGTTAAAACGTACTCAAAATATGACTGGGGAAGAGCTACCTCCTGAAAGTAGAGTTGATCTCAATGACACAGATGGACTAAAGCTTTCAGAACATTCATTTGCTGGTCTGACACCACTCAAGTTGAGAAGAAACAGAAGTAAACATTCATTAATAAGCAGAACATGGAATGTACAAAGTATGAATACAGGAAAATTGTAAGACATCAAAAATGAAATGGGATGCAAAAAAAAATCAATATCCTAGACATTAGTGAGCTGAAATGGACAGGTATTGTGCATTTTGAATGAGACAATAATATGATCTACTATGCTGGGGATGATAAATTGAAGAGGAATGGCATCACATTCATCATCAAAAAGAACATTTCAAGATATATCTTAGAGTACAACACAGTGAGTGATAGAATAATATCCATACTTCTACATGGGAGATCAGTTAATATGACTATTATTCAAATTTATGCGCCAACCACTAAGGCCAAAGGTGAAGAAATTGAAGAATTTTTACCAACTTCTACAGTCTGAATTTGATCAAACATGGTATCAAGATGCATTGATAATTACTGGTGATTGGAATGGGGAAGATGTAAACTAATAAGAAGGATTGCTGGTTGGAAAATATGGCCTTGGTGATAGAAATTATGCTGGGAATCACAAGATGGAATTTTGCAAGACCAACGACTTCTTCATTGCAAATATTTTTTTTAAATAACATAAACAGCAACTATACACGTGGACCTTGTCAGATGGAATACACAGAAAGCACATCGACTACATCTGTGGAAAAAGACCATGGAGAAGTTCAATATCATCAGTCAGAGCAAGGTCAGGGACAACAGTGGAAGAGACAATGGTTCATATGGAAGCTCAAGTTGAAGCTAAAGCAAATTAAAACAAGTGCATGAGAGCCAAAATATGACCTTGAATACATCACACCTAAATATAGAGACCGTCTCAACAATAGAATTGACACATTGAACATTAATAACCAGAGACCAGACATGTTGTGGGATGACATCAAGGACATCATTCACGAAGAAAGCAAAAGGTCATTAAAAAGAAAGGAAAAAAAGAAAAGACCAAAATGGATTTTAGAAGAGACGCTGAAACTTGCCCTTGATCGTAGAGCAGTTAAAGTGAATGGAGAAAATGATAAGGTAAAAGAGCTGAACAAAAGATTTCAAAGGGCAGCTGGAGAAGACTAAGAAAAGTACCATAATGGCATGTATAAAGACCTGGAGATAGAAAACCAAAAGGGAGGAACACTCTAGGCATCTCAAGCTGAAAAAAACCAAAGAAAAAATTCAACCTTGAGTTGCAATATTGAAAGATTCTTTGGGCAAAATTTTGAACGATGCAGAAAACATCAAAAGAAGATGGAAGTAATGCACAGAGTCAATGTACTAAGAAGAATCGATGGATATTCAGCGTTTTCAGGAGACTGCATGTGATTAAGAACAGATGGTATTGACGGAAGAAGTCCAAGCTGCAATGAAAGCATTGGTGAAAAACAAGGGTCCAGGAATTGATGGAATACCAGTTGATGTGTTTTGAGAAACGGATGCAGTGTGATATCATTAATATTACCCACAAGTAAAATTTTGCTGAAAATAATTCAAAAATGGTTGGAGCAGTACATAGACATGGAACTGCCAGAAATTCAAGCAGAATTCAGAAGAGAATTTGGAACAAGTTGTATCATTGCTGATGTTAGACGGATCTTGACTGAAAGCACAGAATATCAGAAAGATGTTTGTGTGTGTTTTATTGACTATGCAAAGGCATTTTACTGTGTGGATAATAACAAACAATGCATAACATTGAGAAAATTAAGAATTCCAGAACATTTAATTGTGCTTATGTTGAATCTCTACATAGACCAAGAGGCAGTCCTTTCAACAGAACAAGGGGATACTTCTTGGTTTAAATCAGGAAAGGTGTGTCTCAAGGTTGTTTCCTTTCACCATACTCATTCAACCTGTATACTGAGCAAATAATCTGAGAAGCTGGACTATGTGAAGATGAACGAAGAATCAGGATTGGAGGAAGACTCATTAACAACTTACAATATGCAGATGATACAACCTTGCCTGCTGAAAGTAAAGAGGAATTTAAGCACATACTGAAGAAGATCGAAGACTACAGCCTTCAATATGTATTATACCTCAACATAAAGAAAACCAAAATCCTCACAACTGGACCAGTAAGAAACGTCACAAAAAAAGGAGAAAATATTGAAGTTGTCACAAATTTCATTTTACTTGGATCCACAATCAACACCTATGGAGGCAGCAGTCAAGGAATCAAATGACATATTACATAGGACAAATGTCCCATGAAAGACCTCTTTAAAGTGTTAAAAAACGAAGATATCACTTTAAGGACTAAAGTGCTCTAGTCCCAAGCCATAGTATTTTCAATCCCTCATATGCATGTGGAAGCTAGACAATGAATAAGAAAGATTTATTGATGCCTTTGAATTACGGTGTTGGCAAATAATATTGAATATACCATGGACTGTCAGAAGAACAAACAAATCTGTCTTGTAAGAAGTACAGCCATGGCAAGACTTCATCTCACGTACTTTGGACATGGTATCAGGAGGGAGCCGTCCCTGGAGAAGGACATCATGCTTGCTAAGTAGAGGACCAGTGACAGAGCAGAAGACCTTCAATGAGATAGATTGACACAGTAGCTGCAATGATGGTCTCAAGCATAGCAACAATTGTGAGGATAGTACAGACCAGACAGTGTTTCATTCTGTTGTAAATATTGTTGCTACAATTCTGAACAGACTCCAAAACACCTAACAACCATGATAACAACAATGGATACTTCTATCTGTTTTCACATATGTATACACCTACCTACCTGTTTGCAAATATGTTTATACTCATCCATCTGTGATTATACATCAGGTTTTTGGTCATTATTGGAATTGTTGCTGTATTATATATGTCAAGTTCTTTGGTACAGGAATCCTTTTCTTCTGAGTGCTTCTCAGTGACATCATTTACTTTGTTCATGCTGTACTCATTACACCAACATTTGGTATCACTTTTCCCATCACCAAAAAGAACAGGTATCTATGATCTAAAGCCTGGTTCTCCCTAACCCCTCTCTACCTCTCTCTGGTAAACATCAATGCACATTGGTCTCTTTATATATATCTATTTTTATCTTCTTATAAAAGAGAGGTTATACAATATCTGTCCTTTTGTACTTGACTTATTTCACTTAGCATTATGCCCTCCAGGTCCATCTATGTTGTACTATATTACACTAACTCATAACTGCTCTTTATGGTTGCATAGTATTCCATTGTACATGTGTACCACATTTTGCTTCTCCATTCATCTTTTGATAGTCACTTAGGTTGTTTTCATTATTTTGCTATTGTGAATAATGCTGCAATGAATATAGGTGTGCATATGTCTGTTGGTATCACTGCTTTTAGGTCTCTAAGGTATATAGCTAGAAGTGGGATTGCTGGGTCATAGGTTTGTTCTATTTCTACGTTTTTTGAGGAAGTACCATAACATTTTTCATAGTGGTTGTACTGTTTACAGTTCCACCAACAAAGAATAACAGTTCCAGTCTCCCCAAATCATCACCAGAATTTGTTATCTTTTTTTTTTTTTGTTAATCTGTGGCATTTTAGCTGGGATAAGATAGGATCTCATCATAGTTTTGATTTCTACCTCTATAATGACTAACGATTGTGAACATCTTTTTATGTGTTTGTTGACTGCTTGGATGTATTTTATTGAAGGTTCTGTTCATGCCCTTTGCCCATTTTATGATTAGGTTGCTTATCTTTTTGTTGTTGAGTTGTGGGAGTTTTCTATAGACTTTTGAGATTTAGACCCTTATCAAATATATCCTTTCTGAAAGTTTGCTTTCAGTTTTTAGGTTTTTTTACTTTTTACAAAAGCTTTTGATGAGCATAAATTTTTAATTTTTATATGGTCCCATTTATCTATTTTACCTTCTTCTATTTGTGCATTCTTTGTTATGCTTGTTATTGTATTTTTACAAATTGTTAGTTCCATATTTTTCTCTCTATGTTTTCTTCCAGAACTTTATTGTTTTAGATTTAACATTTATGTCTTTGATCCATTTTGAGTTAGTTTTTGTGCATGGTGTGAGGTATGGATCCAATTTCATTTTTTTGGAAGTGGACATCCAGTTTTACTGGCACCATTTATTAAAGAGACTGTTTCTTCCCCATTAAGTGGGCTTTGACCTCATATCAAAAATCAGCTGTCCATAGAAGGATTGTCTTATTTCTGGGTTATCAATTCCGTCCCACTGGTCTATGTGCCTGTCATTGAACCAATACCATACTATTTTGAAAACATTGTCTATGTATTATGTTTTTATATCTGGGAGTGTGTGGTGAAATGAGATTCTTTATTTGGACTTTTCTCTTGGTTCTGTGAAAAAGAGAGAAAAAGAAAATAGCTTTGGAGATGTTCCTGCAGGCCCTGAGTAGCTGTTACAGGTGCCCTTGTTATGGTTGCCCTAGACCTTTGGAAAAGCTTGTTACTTAGGACCAGGGAAGAACCCAATCCCTGCTGGAAGAAACTGACAGTTATTATGCAAATAGATGAAGACTCTTGCAAAAGGAGTGGCCAGTTTAGTCCAGTGAGTGGATTGGTTAATTTTAATGCAAATAGTGTGCATGAAATCTGACCAATAGGACTGAGCCAGTTGCCTATATAAGCAGCCATCTAACAGAGATTGGGAGGGGGACCTCTCTACCTTCAAGAAGAAGTGCTCAGAGTGGAACATATTCTTTGGATATGGGGTCGCTGTGCTGTTAACTTTCTAGACCTAAGAGACAGAGTTGTAACCCTGGAGTGGCAGCAGCAAAACCAGGAGACAGGCGCAAGATTACTTGGTGGATTTCGTGGCACACACCAAGCAAGACAGCTACAGTGGGCTTCCAGAATCAGGAAGCAAGACAGCTGAGGGCTTTGGACAGGCGGCTTGCTTGTGGAGAGGGGTGCCTTAGGGTACTTTTTGGCAGAGCTAAAAGGGCTGTAACACTTACCTAGTCAGGGCAGGGGCCCAGAGGAGACCTGTCTTGAGAGGGCTGAGAGGAGGCCTGGAAGGCCCACAGACAGAGAGAGAGAGAGAGAGAAAGAGAGAGAGAGAGCTGTCCTACACTAAATAAGGGATGGAAGAAAGGGATTTGCTCTTCACTTTGTTGTGTGTGGGGTGGCTTCCAAAACTTGCCTGTGTGCTTCCTGACATTGATCCTCTTCCTGCTACTTCCCAGTTAACACTGATCCCACGTTTTTTTTTCCCCTAATAAACCATTTAGCTATGAGCATAGTCTGTGAGTTCTGTGTGGCCATCACTAGGAATTATTGAACCCAGAAGAGAAGTAGAGAGTGCTGTAAGGAGGAGAGCTGGTGTCAGAATGGGTACAAAGTTTGGAGATTGAAGGCATATCTGACTTCCACCAATAAGAATCAACTTTTAGCTGATGAGGCTGATGCTGATTCTCATTCTCCCTGAAGTTAGGGGAGGTCCGGCGTTATTGCTACCACAATACAGAGTGTGAGGCCTCCTACTTTATTCTTCTTCAGTATTGCTTTGGCTATTTAGAGTTTCTTTCCTTTCCATATTTAGTTGGTCATTAGTTTTTCAATTTCAGTAAAGAATGCTGCTGGGATTTGTATCTGGATTGCATTTTATCTGTAGATCACTTTAGCTAGAATTGAAATTTTCACTCTATTAAGTCTTCCAATCCATAAGCACAGAAAGTCCTTCCATTTATGTAGCTCCCTTTTACTCTCTTGTAATAATGTTTTATAATTTTTTTGTATAAGTCTTTATGTTCCTGGGTAGGCTAATTCCTAGGCCTTTTTACCAGTTTGGGGATTATTGTAAATTATATTCTTTTCTTGATTTTTTTTTTTCAGAATGCTCCTCGTTATTCAAAAGTAATCCAACTGATTTTTGTGTGTTGATCTTGTATCCTGCAATATTGCTGAATTCTTCCATAGTTTCAGCAGTTTTCTTGTGGAATCTTTAGGGTCTACTATGTATAGCATCATAACATCTGCAAACAGAGATATTTTTCTTCTTCCTTTTTGATTTGGTTACATTTATTTTTCATTCTTGCTTTATTGCTCTGGCTAGGACTTCCAGTACGATATTCAATGAATGTATGGTAATGTACATCTTTGTCTTGTTCCTATTCTTAAGAGGAAGGCTCTCAGTCTTTCTCCATTGGGTATAATGTTGGCTGTTGTTTTTGTGTGTAAGTCGATTATGTTGAAAAATTTCCCATCTCTTCCTATTTTGCTGAGGGTTTTTATCAGGAAAAGGTGTTGAATTTTATCAAATGCCTTTTCTGTATCAAGTGATATGATCATATGGTTCTTTTCCATTGTTTTATTTATGTGGGGGAGTATATTGATTGATTTTCTTATGTTGAACCACCCTTGCGGTCCTGGTAAGAATCCCAGTTGATTATGGTGTATAATTTTCTTGATATGTTGCTCAATTCTGTTGGCTAGAATTTTGCTGAAAAATTTTGCATCAATGTTCGTGAGGGGCACTGATCTGTAATTTTCTTTTTTTTGTGATGTCTTTGCCTAGTTTAAATATCAGTGTTATACTGGCTTCATAGAAAGACTTAGAGTGTATTCCCTCCTCTTTTATGTTTTTGAAGAGTTTGAGTAGAATTGGTGTCAATTCTTCTCTGTTTGGTAGAATTCCCCAGTGTAGTCATCTGATCCTGGATTTTTTTTTTCTTGGCTGTTTTTTGATAACATTGTCACTCTCTTCTTTTGTAATGGGTCCGTTTAGATTTTCTTCCTCTGCTTCTGTACACATAGGTGGGTAGTGTGTTTCTAGGAATTAGTCTATTTCATCTAGGTTTTCAAATTTGCTGGAGTACAATTTTTTGTAGTTATCTTTTATGATCCTCTGTATATCAGTTGATTCTCTTGTAACATCTCCAGTTTCATTTCATAATTTGGTTATTTGCCTCTTCGCTTTCTTTTTCTTTTGTCATTCTAGTCAGTGGTTTGTCTATTTTATTGACAGTTTCAAAGAAGAATCATCTGGTTTTGTTGATTCTTTCTATTGTTTTTCTATTTTTTATTTTTGTCCTGATCTTTATTATTTTCTTTCTTCTGGTAGCTTTAGTCTTCTTTTCCTCGTCCTTTTATATTTGTTCAGTAGCTCAGATTCAGTTAATTATTTTAGATCTTCTTTTTTAATGTAGGCATTTATTGTTTTGAATTTCCCTCTGGGTACTGCTTTTGCTGTGTCCTAAAAGTTTTGAAATGTTTTGTTTTCGATTGATTCTAAGTATTCTTTAATTTAATTTTTGATTTCTTCTATGACCCAATATTTTTGTAGTGTGTGTTATTTGGTTTCTATGTATTTATTTTTTTCCCTTATTTTTCCTGTTGTTGATTTATAGCTTCATATTGTTATGGTCAGAGGAGATGATTTGTATGATTGCAATCCTTACATTTGTTGGGACTTGTTTTGTTTCCTAGCATATGATGTATCCTAGAAAATGATCATGTGCACTGGGGCAAAATATGTATTCAGATGATGAATAGAGTGTTCTATATATGTTCATTAGGTCAAACTGGCTTACTGTTTTATTTAAGTTTTCATTGTCCATAGTGATGTTCTTTTTAGATGTTCTGTCTACAATTGGAAATGGTGTGTTGAAGTTCCTTACTATTATTGTGGAGTTCTCTATTTCTCCTTTTTATATTATTCATTATTTGTTTCATGTATTTTGGAGCATTGATACTAGGCACATATATATTTTAATTGCTGTGTCTTCTTGCTGGATTGACCCTTGTATTATTATGTAATGGCTTTCTTTATCTCTTGAACTAGATTTTGATTTAAAGTCTATTTTATCTGACAACAATATTGCCACCCCTCCTCTTTTTTGTCTACTGTTTGCATGGAATTTTTTTTTTAATCTTTTATTTTCATCCTGTCTGTGTCCTTATGACTAAAGTGAGTTTATTGTAGACAACAAAAGGACAGGTCTTTTTTTTTTTTTTTTTTTTTAAATCTATTCTATCACTCTCTGTCCTTTGCACAGGGAGTTTAGACTATTTACATTTAAGAGTATTACTGAAAACAAAGTGTCTACCTCATTCATTTTGCTATTTATTTTTTCAGTGTTTTGTATCTTTTTTGTCTTTTCATTTTCATTTTTCTGTTGTTATTTGTCTTTACCTGTTTTCCTATGATGATCCTTTTTGATTTCTTCCTTCATTTTTTCTGTGTAATTTTTTGTAGGTGATGTCTTAGTGATTACCACACATATTACATTACACAACTTGCAACTGTGACAACTTTTAAAGTATGAACAACAGGTAACATACAACATTAACATATAAAATCTATTTTTGATTTGCTTACCCCTCCCCATTTCTTTTAGTGGATCTCCATTAACATCATTGTACATCCCATATCTTATAGGTTTACTTTGTGTTTATGTCTTGCTAACTTGATATTGTATTGCCTGTGGGATTAAATTATTGAGTTTATTCCTTGGAAATATTGTATTGTTGGTCCTTATGATTTCCAGTGTTCTTGAGTTTATAGAAAGCTTGTGGCATAGTGGTTAAGAATTTGGCTGCTAACCAAAGGTCAGCAGTTTGAATCCACCAACTGCTTCTTGGAAACATTATGGGTCAGTTTTACTCTGTTCTACAGGGTCACTAAGAGTCAGAATTGACTCGATGGCAATGGGATGTATAGTTTCAAGTGTTTTATTTTTTTAATATTATTTCGTATTTGGGGAATTCCCTTAAGCAATACTTGCACAGTAGGTGTGGTACTGGCAAATTCCTAGAGCCTCTGTTTATTTGGGAATTTCTTGATTTCCCCCAATTTTTGAATGTCAACTTTTTGGGGTAAAGAATTTTTAGTTGGCAATAGTTTTTGTTTTATATTTTATATATGTTGCTCCATTGTCTTCTGGCCTCTAGAGTTTCTGGGGAGAAACTGCACTAATTTATATGACCAAAACCAAACCAACTGCTGTAAGCTGATTTTGATTCATAGTGACCCTATAGGAAAGAGTAGAACATTCCCATAGGGTTTCCAAGGAGTGGTTTGTGAATTCAAACTGCCAACCTTTTGGTTACCAGCCAAGCTCTTAACCACTGTGCCACTAATGTTATATTGTGTTTTCTTCTTGCTGCGTTCAGAATTCTGGCCTTGTCTTTGATTTTCTGAAGTTTTTGTAGGGTATGGCATAGGGTAGTTCTTTACTTATTTCTCCTAATTGGGGTTGGTGTAATTTTCTTTATATTCAGGCTTGGTTCTCTGTGCAGGTGTGGGGAAATCTCTATGATTACCTCCTGGAAAATTCTCTGTATGCTTTTATTATTTTCATAGTGCTCTTGAATGTCAATAATTCTAAATTTAGATTTCTTAATTGAATTCCATATTTTCATTAGGCTGTATTCATTTTTCTTGTTCTTTTCTCTTGTTTATCTTGAGATTTGCAATGTTCAGTTACTCTGTGTCCTAGTTCACTTATTCTGTCTTCTGACTGGCTTTGATGATAAGTGCTTTTCTGGCATTTTCTAATTCAGTTGCCTTATTCTTCAGTTCAAGTAATTCTCCCATTTTTTTATGTTTTCCATTTCCTTACAGAGAGTTTCATTTTGTTCCTCAATTTGTTTTCCGATCTCTGTTAGTTTGCATTCTGTGTGCTTCTGCTTTCTTCGTCATATCTAGCACCATTATCTGCAAGTTTTCTATTTTCTCCATTAACATTTTCTCCATAGGACACCACATGTCTGTCAGTTTGTTGTACTGTGGTGGCTTGTGTGTTTCTGTGATACTGGAAGCTTTGGCACTGATATTTCAAATACCAGCAGGTCATCCTTGTTGGACATGTTTCAGTGGAGCTTTCTGAAAAAGACAAACTAGGAAGAAGGACCTTGCAGCCTACTTCTGAAAAAATTGGCCAATGAAAAACTTATGAACAACAGCAGAGAATATAGTACCAGAAGATGAACCCTCAGGTTGGAAAGCACTCAAAAGATGATAGGGGAAGAGCTTGCTCCTCAAAGTAGAGTCAACTTTAATGTCATGGATGGAGTAAAGCTTTCAGGACCTTCATATGCTCATGTGGTGAGACTTAAAATGAGAAGAAAAATCTGCAAACATTCTCTAATAATCAGAATGTGGAATGTATGAAGTATGAATCTAGGAAAATTGGAAGTCATCTATAATGAAATGGAACACATAAAGATCAATATCCTAGGCATTAGAGAGCTGAAATGGACTGATATTAGCCATTATTAATCAGGCAATCATGTGGTCTACTATGTTGGGATTGACAAGTTGAAGAGGAATGGTGGGACACTCATCCTCAAAGAGACCATTTCAATATCTATCCTGAAGTACAATGTTGTCAGTGATAGGATAATAGCCATATGCCTACAAGGAAGACCAGTTAGTAAGACTATTATTCAAATTTTTGCACCAACCACTAAAGCCAAAGATGAATAAATTGAAGACTTTTACCAACTTCTGCAGTCTGAAATTGATCAAACATACAATCTAGATGAATTGATAATCACTGGTGATTGGAATTTGGAAGTTGGAAACAAAGAAGAAAGATTGCTGGTTGAGAAATACGGCCTCAGTGATAGAAATGACCCTGGAGATCACATGATGGAATTTGTAAGACCAACGTTTTCTTCATTGCAAATACCTTTTTTCAACAAATTAAAGAGTGACCATACATGTGGAACTGGCTAGATGGAATACACAGGAATCAAGTCAACTATATCTGTGGAAAGAGATGATGGAAAAGCTCAATATCATCAGTCAGGTTAATGAGTATATGTCATTAGTAAACTGCTTTTGATTCATCTATTTCCAGTGTTCTGTGTTCAGCTATTGCCAGGATACTACTGAGATAATTGCTCTCAACAGGGTAAAAAGATCATTACTAGAATATGTTGTTATCCTTTCCCACCACATTCATATTACCTGGACAAGGGCTTCAATTTTTCATATTCTCACCAATATTTCTTAGTTTCCTTTTCTTGTTTTTATTATAGCCGTTCTTGTGTGTAGGGGTATCTCATTGTGGTTTGATTTCAATTTCTCTTAGTTTTAATGATGTTGAGCATCTTTTCATGTGTGTATCATGCATTTTCATATCTACATTGAAGAAATATCTTTTCAAATCCTTCATTCATTTTTCAATTGATTTATTGTATCATTTTATTGTTTAAATGTAGGCGTTAGTTTTATATTCTGGATACTAAATCCTTGTTAGATATGTGATTTCCATCCTGTACTCTAGCAGTAAACTGGAGAATTTTTTTTTTGCAAGACATATAGTAGACATGAAGGAAGGAAGAAGACAGTCTCAGGGGAAATCATTCCTCAAGGAAGTGAAATACAAAGATCAGAGAGGAAAGCAAACAAATAAAAAAGACCTTCAAACACTATTATTCCAAAATCCTTCTTCTTCCTTATTCAAACAGCTACTTTCTGTCTCTGGACTAGTCTGTATGCAAAGTGGATTCAAGTGCCCCTTTCATTCCCAATTCCTCCTACTGCCCTGCAGGAAAGTTTGTGTCTGGGCTCACACTGTCTTCTTGTGAACGTGTTTCTGCACAGTAGTACACATAGCTCATGCAGCTCAGCTGAAGGGAGAATTCATTCTTGACAGCATCTCTAGACATGGAGCTTTGCCTTTTTAGGGATGAGCTGTAGTAAGTGTTCCCATCAGAACATACCATTAAAATATACTCCAGTCACTTTCCTTCATCCTGGTTGACCCTACTCCACCAATAACTGGTGGGTGTCATGGAGAATCCAGAGACAGTACAAGTGAAGGAATGGGTCTGTGAGAGCTTCACTAGAACTATGCCTAACTCCTGCAGCTGCACCTGGGACAGGACACCTGGGGACGTGAAGGAACACAGTGAGTCATGAACAAAACCATAGACCATGACCCCATTTCAGAAAGCCTAGAAAATCTCACCCACGGGTGTATCCGCCAGTCAGAGAAGGAAGTGCAGCCACATCATGTTTTTGTCCTAAAGGTCCTGTCTTCCTCAGAGATCCCATCCCAGAGTAGGGATCCCACAGTAAGACACCCGAGATTAAGGTCTTTCCTCCCTCCATGACTGGAAGAGAGATTTTCATGTGGGTGGTACTGCAGCTACAAGAGGGGAAAAAGATGAGGAGAGGACTCAGGGTGCATGGACTATCTCTTCATCTAGGCCTATCCCCTAATTCTCTAGTCCTGGAAGAGAGGAGGCTGATTTGGGTCCTTTGTAATAAGAGGTTGGATAGTCCAGAAGAAATGAGAACCTTCCAGCACTGCGGTTCTTTTTATTTAAATTGTACTTTAAGCGAAGGTTTACAGAACAAATAGTTTCTCATGAAACAGTACAAGCATTGTTTTATGACATTGGTTAACAACCCCACGACATGTCAACCCTCTCCCTTCTTGATTTTTTTTTTTTGGTGACAATATACGTAGCCAAAGATACACCATTTCAAACATTTCTACATCCACAATTCAGTGACATCGGTTACGTTCTTCCAGTTGCCAGCACTGCAGTTTTTGTCCTCAGTTTGTGGTGAGAGTTATCTATGAAGATTTAGACACAGAGTTCTGGCAGATTTTGGAGTACAGCGTGTAACCTGTGTCTGCCCCTCTGATCACCATACACGTATGGTAGGAAGCCATGTCTGAGGATGCACCTGAGTCCCACCAAGATGCCCAAGAGTACAATGAATCCCCTGTATCCAGCACAGTAACGGGCAGGGCCACAGTGTGTGAGATACCTGTGAATTTCCTAGTGACCTCAGGACAAGAGTCTTTTATATATCCAGGAAAGTTCTGAGTTTCCTAATCTCAGTGGGACACAGCAGGTAAAGAATTAAGAAAAAGACTCCCCTAATTATGGCACACAGGAAGCTAAGTACTGCTTTTGGAATTGAGGCAAAAATAATTCTCTGAAGGTCAATACGTTTCTAAGGTAGAATTCATTTTTATTCAGGAAATGGAATCATAATTAACAATAATATTAATAAACAATTAAAATGAATTAATTATCATGGAAACTCTGTATGATGCATGTATTTAAACAAAGTACTTTTAATTAAAAAATTGATGTGCAACTGGCACATAATTATTAAATACATTTATTTTGTTTTGATTCTGGGACTATACAAGGAAAAATATATAAATATAGAAAAAAATAAAATTGTTAATGATTTCATTCTACTTGTATCAACAATTAATGTCCACAGAAGCAACAGTCTAGAAATGAAACAACATATTGCAATGGGAAAATTTGATACAAAAAACTCTTTAAAGTATTTTTTTTGCTGAAAGTAGAATGCCAGACCTCTGTAAGGAATTTTTTTTTTTTTTAATATTTTATTTTACTTCAGGTGAAGGGTTACAGAACAAATAGTTTCTCATGTAACAGTAGCACACATGCTGTTTTATGACATTGGTTAACAACCCCACAACATTTTAACCCTCTAAATTCTCAACTTTTTTTTTTTTTTGGTGAAAATACACATAGCCAAAGATACACCATTTCAAAAATTTTTACATACACATTTAAGTAACATTGACTACGCTCTTCTAATTGTGCTGTTATTCTCACTTAACATGAAGTCTTACAGGACAAAATAGCCTCCCATTTAACAGTTACTACAGGTGTTGCCCTATAACAATGGTTAACAATCTCACAACACATCAACAATATCCTTAGCCTTGTGTTCCCTATCATCAGCTTCCTACTCCCCTTCTGCCTTCTGGCCCTTGTGACTGGACTCCTGTACCTCGTTAGTCTCATTTGGTTTTATGGGGCTGTCCACTCCCAGGCTGAACAGTGAACCTAGAAGGTAATTTCACCACTGAGCTAAAAGGGTGTCTGGGGGCCATACTCTCGAGGTTTCTCCAGTCTCCTTTAGGCCAGTAAATCTGGTCTTTTTTTTTTTTTTTTTTTTTTGTGAGTTAGAATTATGCTCTACATCCTTCTCCAGCTCTGTCCAGAACCGTCTGTTGTGATCCTGGTCAGAGCAGTCAGTGGTGGTAGCCGGGCACCATCTAGCTGTACTGGACTCAGTCCGGTGGAGGCCTTGGTAGCTGTGGACAATTAGTCCTTTGGACTAATCTTTTCGTTGTATCCTGTTCTCTTCATTCTCCCTTGCTCCCGAAGGGATGAGACCATTGGAGTATGTTAGATGGCTGCTCACAGGCTTTTAAGACCCCAGACACTATCACCAAGGTAGAATGTAGAGCATTATCTTTATAAGTAGTGTCATGCCAATTGAGCTAGATGTTCCCCTAGACCATGGTCTCCAGAGCCCTCCGTCCAGCAACTCAGTCCCTCGGGGAGTTTGGATGTGTCCATGGGGCCTCCATGACCTTTCCTTGTACAGGTTGTGTTAGTTTCCCCTGTATTGTGTACTGTCTCACCTTTCACCCAAGATACCACTTATCTATTGCCTATTCTGTAAGGAATTTTAATGTATAATTTTCAGTTAGCAGCCAAGCACATTAACCACTTGCACCAATCAGAGACTACTCCCTTTAAACTTTTAGAAAACAATGATGTCACTTTGGTGACTGAGGTGTGTCTGATCCAAGTAATGGTCTTTCCAATAACCTCATATACCTGTGATAGTAGGATAATGAAAAAGGAAAATGGAAGAAGAATTGACGTATTTAAAGTGTGGTATTGGTGAAGACTATTGAATATTCTGTGGACCGACAAAATAATGAACAAATTGGTCTTAGAAGAAATGCAACCAGAATGTTTCTTAAAATTGAGGATGGTGAGGCTCAGCTTGTTTAATTTGTACATGTTATCAGAAAAGACTAATCACTAGAAAAGGACATCATGTTTAGTAAAGAACAGGGTCAAGAAGGTGAAACTCTCAATAAAAACAAACAAACAAATAAAAAACCAGTTACACCACCCGGGGCTCAAGGAACATCAGCCTTCACTTTATCCTGTACACTTTTCTTTTTTCCCTAATCATAAACTTGTATGAAGACTGTTAAAAGTATAGTCTCTAAATCAGCAGTGTTGGCATCACTTGGGAGCTTCTTAGAAATGAAGAAACTGAGGCTTGACTCCAGGTTTTTGAATAAAAGGTGCACTTTAACAATATCTCCAGGCAGTTCCTATGTACAGTGAAGTTTGAGAAGCACCGTATTGGTAGTACCCAGCTGTTTAGTGGCACAGTGGTTAAACACTGGGCTGCTAACTGAAAGGTCAGTAGTTTGAACCCACCAGTCGTACCTCCAGAGAAAGATGTGACAGTCAGCTTCTGTAAAGATTTACAGGCTTGGAAACCCTATGGAGCAGTTCTACCCTGTCTAAAAGGGTCGTTATGAGTAGAATTGATTGGGGACTGTGGGTATAAATGTTTAGTTTTCTCATGGGATATAGCCACTCCCAATGAGATTCTAGTTCCTCACTACCTAAATGTACTCTTGGCTGTTCCATGACTACCAGCATCATTAATGCTAACAATGATGCATATTTGTAGAACACTTTACCAGGGCACTTTCACATACATTATCTCATTTGATCCCAACTATAGTCTTCAATTTAGAACAAAGTGCTTCTGCAGAGTGCACAAATTCAATTCCAATAATGTGAAGAGACACTGATAGAGCTACCCAAATTGTCATCAAAGATGAGCAGACTTTAAGTCCAAAATTGTTTTCAAATTGAATAATGTCAATACTCTGTTCAAATACATTTTGTTGTTATAAGCAAGGAAGCTTTAGAAAAAAAAATGCACGCTAATTTTGTTTTATGGTTTGCTTGTTTGTTTTTAGGGTAAGAGAATTGATATTATTGTTATATCATAAAAATTTTGATCTGTGAAAACGTGTTAATAAAATTATATTGAGAGAGGTAAAAAAAAAAAAAGATTACTATATCAGTATGACCTATCACTGTTGCTGCTAACCCGTTACTTAGTTGACGTAGCGTTAGTGAGGTATCTCCAGTGTAAAGTTACTCTTTTTCTATTCTTCTATTCTGTAGACTTTGACAGGAAACTAAGTTTTTTAAATAATAGGAGAGATGAAGGCAGGAAGGAGGATAGAGTCCCAGGGCAAACCATTTGCTTATAGAGGAGAACAACAAAGATTGGTTTGGAAAAATGAAAAAAAGAAAAAGGGACAAGAAAATAAAACCCTCTTCCTTTGGTCTTTAAATACTTGCCCCTGCCCCTATGCTGTGGGGTCCTGAGCCTCCCCTGGTAGATTGGCCTGATCCCTACCGGGTGGGTTTATGTCTGGGTTTACACTGTCTCCTTCTCTCCTTGTGTATCTTGCACAGTAATAAGTGACCATTTCGTCAGCAGTTACAGAGCTCAGCTGCTGAGCAAACTGGTTTTGGGCTGCATCTCTGAGATGGAAATGTGGCTCTTGAAGATGTACTGTAGTAACCTTTCCCATCATAACATATATAAGCAATCCACTCCAGCCCGTTACCCATGGGCTGGTGGATCCAAGTTCAATAATAACAACTGGTTGTGATAGAGAATTCAGAGACAGCACATATGAGGGAGAGGGTCTGTGAGGGCTTCAACATTCCTGGGCCAGAGTCTTACAGCTGCACATGGGACAGGACACCTGGGAACAAGGAAGACCACAGGGAGTCACAAGCAGACACCACAGCTCACAGCTTCATCTCTGAAATCTGGGAAAATCTCACATGGGATTGCAGCCACCAGGCAGAGGAGGAGGCACAGCCCCACCAGGTTTTTCTCCTGGAGGCTCCTCTCTTAGATACCCCAGCCCAGAGTGAGAAATTACACTTAGTTGCCCAGACTTAAAGCCCTTGCTCCTTCATTGACTGAAAGAGGTATTTAAATGTGGGCAGACTTGCAGCTCCAAGAGTGCAAAAGGATGAGGAGAGGGCTAGGTAGAGTTCATGGGACCGTCCCTATATGCGGGTCTTCTCCTATTTCTCTGGTCCTGGTAGAGAGTTAAATGATTTGGGTCCTGTGTTTAAACAAGGTGTATTGTCCAGAGGAAGTGAGAGACTTCCAGCACTGAAGTTAATTGTCTTCAGTTTGTGGGGGGGAGCATCTCTGAAGATACGGACACACAGTTCTGGATGATTTTGGAGTCACTACGTATATGTGGAAGGAAGACTTCTTCAAGGGATGTGACCCAAACCCCAACCAGAAGACTAAGTGGACAATGATTCCCCTGAACTCTTGTGTGGTGGCAGGAGGGGTCTCCTGTGTGTGAGATTTTTCTGGCTTAGTGATCTGAGGACGAGGTTCTGTTCATATAGCCAGGAAAATCAAAGATTCTGAAAGTCACCAAGACAGAGGTGTATAAAGAATTTCAAAAGTGTTTCACAGTTACAGACTATAGGAGGACAAATAATATTACTGGAATTCAGGCAAAAATGATTCTCTGAATATCAACAATTTTTTTAAAGTAGAATTCAGTTGAATTATAATGGAAAATCATTTTACCCCTGTGTAACATTTGCTAAGATACAGTATATTCTGAGTCATAAAACATAACAACTCTTCTGTAAGAAATTTTAAATCACAATGAAATGAAATTAGAATTCAATAAGAGAATGGAAGCTGGAAAATCCTCAAATATTTGGAAATAAAGTAGCATAATTCTAAATAACACATTGTCAAAGAATAAGTGCAAAGAGGAATTTAAAAATATTTTTACAAAAAGAGTATAAATATGGCAAAATGACCTATCACTGTTGCTGCTAACCCGTTACTTAGTTGACAGCAAAGATCCGAAAACCTAAGCCGAACAGAGAGAACAACAATCCTGATACCCTAAAATGAAGAGAAAAGAAATCAGCCAAGCACCAAATGGAGTGAGAAAACTGACATAAAATGGAGAGCGAGGAGAGATTGATGCAGAGGTCCCCTACCAGCTAACGCAGCTTGGATCCACCATCTTGGACTCCTATCAGAGACTGGCAAAAAGGGGGTAGGAGAAAGCAACTTCATGGAGCTTCCAGCGGGAGACAAAACAAGAGGTAATTTGCGATATATGCTTTTCCACCCCCCACTCTTCTTCACCCCCACTCTGCCTCCTCCTCTTCCTGCGGCCACAATCTCTTGTTCAGGAAACACTGGCTGCTTGGATTCCACACACCCGAATGGGCCGGCTCTCTGAGTGCCATTTGTTGGCTGCTGGTGTTGCTTTTTTCCGCTTCTTTTGATTTCTTCCTTACCTCTCACCACCTCGCCCTCCTTTTGCTCAAATACCTGGCTCTGTGTGCCATCTTTGCTTCTTCCTGAGGAGATGCAGAGCTCTGGTAATTTGTGATATATGCTTTCCCACTCCCTACCCTTCTTCACCTACATTCGGCCCCCTCTTTTTCCCTCAGACACAGTCTCTTGTCCAAGAAACACCAGCTGCTTGGATTCCATACACCCGAAAGGGCCGGCTCTCTGAGTGCCATTTGTTGGCTGTTGGTGTTGCTTTTTTTTCTGCTTCTTTTGATTTCTTCCATACCTCTCACCACCTCCCCCTCCTTTCACTCAAATACCTGGCTCTGTGTGCCATCTTTGCTTCTCCCTGAGGGCTATGGAGCTCCGTTCGAGTGTGGAGATGCTTCCAGGTCTGGGCTGCCACGGTGGTGGGATCCCGGGGCTTTTGTTCATTTCTTTGTTTTGAATTGTTTGTTTGTTCTCTTTTCCTTTTCTTGAGTTGGGTGCCCTTTCTGGCCAGGTGGTGCTGCGTGGCAATACCCCCTTGGTTTCAACAGATGAGCAGAGGGATCCCTGAGGGAATTTCTTTTTTTGTTGGTTTTTCTTTACAGTTTTTTGGGGGGCTTTTCTTTTTCTTTTTTTAATTTTTTTGTTTTCTTTTCCCTCTTTGTCTTTTTTCATTACTCAGTTTCTCATCTCTCTATATCTTCCTTCTCTTTCTGCTCCCTGAATACCTAGCATTGTATACTTCTAAACCTTCTAGCCAGGCTGTACTGCAACACCTGAAAGTGATTTCCCCAGACCTCATAGCTGCACTGGTGTGATCCCTGGGAACATTGCATTTCTTTAACCTTTCAGAATTTTATTTATTCATTCTTTTCTTTCCTCTGCTTCCCCTTTCTGTTTTTCTCCATTTCATAGTTTCTCATCACTCTAATGGCAAGCTCCCCTAGCATTCTTTTTTGTTTGTTTGTATGTTTTTGGCTCCTGTTCCTCTCTCCTCTCTCCAATATCCATCTTAGCTCCACACATAGCAATCTCTCCGCTACATCCTGCCTTCCTGCACCGTACGCTTAACATCACACCACTAAGCAGCACAGGCAAGTCCTACTGGAACCTTCCCTGCACTGATTACTGACCCTCCCTGGTGGCTGTGGTAAGTGTCACAAACAACCCATTCCAGTAATTCCTCTTCAGCTAGACCTGCCCTGCGGTATCATATCTGAGTGAATGACCCTGACAACTGGAGAAGGAGAAAAAAAGCATTGTGCCCACAGATGAGCAAACAACAAAGAACACACAGTCTGCCAGCTCAAAAATAGTCAAATTAAAAAAAAATAATAATGGGGACTAAACAAGCAAATTTACAATCAATAAATGAGAAAAGTAACTACTGAATGCCTGAAGACAGCAGACAATATAAAAACATTTACAAAAACAGGACAGGATGGTTCCAGTAGGAATCCAAACCAAAACATCAGATGACTTTCCAGTGGAAGAAAATGAAGAAGAACTACCTGACAGGGAATTCAAATCTCTAATACTCAGAATTCTCCAAGAGCTGAGGCAAAAATCTGACAAACATGAGGAAAAATAGACAAATTCATGGGAAATACAGATAAAAAATAGGAGGAATTCAAGAAAATAATGCAGGAACAAAATGCCAAAATAAATTCACACCTAGAAATTACACAAAGACAACAATTAGAAATCCAAATGATAAACAACAAGATTTCAGAAATAGACGGTGTAATAGAAGGGCTGAGAAGCAGATTTGAAATGATGGAAGGCAGGATTAGTGGAATTGAAGACAAACACTTGGATACAACTCTGTTTCAGGAAAATTCAGAAAAAAGAACAAGGAAAAATAAAGAGACCCTAAGAGTTTTGTGGGATACAATCAGAAGAAAAAATCTGTGAGTGATTGGAATTACAGA
>NW_004443989.1:14264231-14316484 GCF_000243295.1 Trichechus manatus latirostris
TGGGGTTGTTAACCAATGTCATAAAACAATATGTGTACTACTGTTTCATGAGAAACTATTTGTTCTGTAAACCTTCACCTGAAGTACAATTAAAAAAAAAGAAAAAATAAAGAGTATAAATATACAAGTTGTCAAAATTTATAGGATCTAGCCAGCAAAAGCAGTTCTAAGAGGGGAATTTATACTATTGAATTCATACATTTAAATATAAAAAATTTAATATCTGTAATCTAAGCTTCAACTTTACAAAACTAGATAAAGAGAAAATTAATAATAGAATAATCAGATAGAAGAAATAGAATGTGGAGTAAAAATAAACATTGAAAACTGGAACAATAGAGTAAAATCAACAAAACTAATACCTCATGTTTTGAGAAAGTTGGTATAATTGATAAATGTGGCTATACAAGAAAAAAAAAGGAAAAAACGACAGGACTCATATTACCACTTCAAAAATAAAACTGTTCATCACAACTGAACCCATGGGTATTAAATGTTAATGAATGAATATTGTGAACAACTCTATGGCCACAAACATAGTTTGTTTACCCATTCATCTGTGGATGGGTATCTAGGTTGTTTCTGTCTTTTTGCTATTGTAAACAATGCTACTATGAACACCAGTGTGCATATGTCTATTGGTGTGACGGCTCTTATTTCTCTACGATATATTCCTAGGGGTGGGATTGCTGTATCTTATGGTATTTCTATTTCTAGCTTTCTAAGGAAGGACCATATCATTTTCGAAAATGGTTGTATCATTTTGCATTCCTACCAGCAGTGCATAAGAGTTCTGATCTCCCCACAGCCTCCCCTACATTTGTTATTTCCAGTGTTTTTGATCCGTGCCAGTAATGCCCGGGTGAGTTGGTATCTCATTGTGGTTTTGATATGCATTTCTCTAATGGCTAGAGATCGCGAACATTTCCTCATGTGTCTGTTGGCCACTTGAATGTCTTCTTTGGTGAAGTGTCTTCATTGCTCAATTTTTAATTTGATTATTTGTCTTTTAGTTGTAGAGGTGTTGGATTTTCTGTTAGGTTTTAGAGATTAGACCTTTGTCTGAGTTGTAATGTACAAAATTGTTTTGCCAATCTGTAGATTCTCTTTTTACTCTTTTGGTGTATTCTTTTGATGAACTTAAGTGCTTAATTTTTAAATGATCCCAGTTATCTAGCTTATCTTCTGAAGTCTGTGTGTTGTTGGTTATGGTTTGTATCCTGTTAATACCATGCGTTAGGGCCTCTAGCGTTGATCCTAATTTTCTTCTAAGAACTTTATAGTTTTTGGCTTTATATTTAGGTCTTTGATCCATTTTGAATTAGTTTTTGTATATGGTGTGAGGTATGGGTCTCGTTTCATTTTTTTGCAGATGGATATCCAGTTTTGCCGGCATCATTTCTTAAAAAAGACTGTCTGGTCCCCATTTGACAGACTTTGGGCCCTCGTCAAAGATCAAGTGACCGTAGGTGGATAGATTTACATCTGGGTTCTCAATTCTGTTCCATTGGATAATGTATCTGTAGTTGTACCAGTACCAAGCTCTTTTGACTACAGTAGCTGTACACTAGTTTCTGAGATCACGCAGTGCACGGCCTCCTGCTTTCTTCTTCTTCTTCAATAGTGCTTTACTTATCCAGGGAATCTTCCCTTTCCATATAGTGATTAATCTTTCCATGTTTTTAAGGAATGTTGTTGATATTTGGAATGGTATTGCAGTGTATTTATAAATTTCTTTGGTTAGAATTGTCATTTTCACAATATTGAGTCTGCCTATCCATGAGCATGGTATGCTTTTCCATTTATATAGATTACTTTTTTTTTTTTTTTTCTGCAATAGAACTTTGTAGTTTTATTTGTATAGGTCTTTTCCATCCTTGGTTAGATTTATTCCTAAGTGTTTTATTTTTTAGGGGCTATTATCAATGGTATTGTTTTCTTGATTTCCTTGTCATCATTCTCTTTATTGGTGTATAGGAATCCAACTGATTTTTGTGTATTTATCTTGTTATCTTGCTACTCTGCTGAATTTTCCTACTAGTTCCAGTAGTTTTCTCGTGGAGTCTTAGGGTTTTCTATGGATAGCATCATATCATCTGCAAACAGGGACACTATAACTTCTTCATGACCAATTTGGACACACTTTATTTATTTTTCTTGCCTTATTGCTCTAGCTAGGACTTCCTGCACAATGTTAAATAGGAATGGTGATAAAGGGCATCCTTGTTTTGTTCCTGTTCTCCAGGGGAATGTTTTCAGCATTTCTCCCTTAAGAATGAATTTGGCCATTGGTTTTGCATAAACATCCTTTATTATGTTGAGAAATTTCCCTTCTATACCTGTTTTGTTGATAGTTTTTATTAGGAATGGGTGTTGGACTTTGTCAAATTCCTTTTCGGTATTAACTGTGATGATCATGTGATTCTTTCCTTTTATTTATGTGGTGGATTACATTGATTGATTTTCTAATGTTGAACCATGCTTGCATACTTGGTGTGAATCCTACTTGGTCATGTTGTGTTATTTTTTTGATATGATGCTCAACTCTATTGGCTAGAATTTTGTTGTGAATTTTTGCATCTATATTCATGAGAGATATTGGTCTGTAATTTTCTTTTTTGGCAATGTCTTTGCCTGATTTTGGTTTCAGGGTTATGCTGGCTTCATAATATGAATTTGGAAGTTTCCTTTCCTTTTCTATGTTCTGAAATAGTTTGAGTAGTACTGGTATAAGCTCTTCTCTGTATGTTTGGTAGAATTCTCCAGTGAAACCACCCAGGCCAGGGCTTTTTTGTTGTTGTTGTTGGGAGTTTTTTTTTTTTTTTTTAATTACCTTTTCAATCTCTTCTCTTGTTATGGGTTTGCTGAGATTTTCAACATCACTTTGTGGTAGTTTGGGTAGGTAGTGTGTTTCTAGAAATGTATCCATTTCCTCTAGTTTTTCAAATTTTTGTAGTATAGTTTTTCATAATATTTGGTTATGAACCTTTTTATTTCCATTGGGTCTATTGTAATGTCATCCATTTCACTTCTTATTTGGGTTATTTTCATTCTCTCTTGCTTTTCTTTTGTCAGTCTGGACAGTGGTTTGTTGATTTGGTTTATCCTTTCAAAGAATCAACTTTTGGTTTTCTTGCTTGTTTCTATTGTTTTTCTATTCTCTAATTTATTTCTGCTCTGATTTTTATTATTTCCATTCTTCTGTTGTCTGTGGGTTTTTTTTTTTTTTTGCTCTTCTCTTCCTATTTGTTCGAGCTGTGTAATTGAAGTTTTGAATTTGTCCCTTTCTTCTTTTCTGATGTGTGCATCAATTGGTATAAATTGTCCTCTGAGGACTGCTTTTGCTGTGTCCCACAGGTTTTCGTATGATGTGTTTTCATTCTCGTTTACTTCCTGGAATTTTTGGATTCCCTCTCTGATTTCTTCTATTATGCAGTGATGTGTAAGCAGGGTGGTATTCAGTTTCCATGTAATTGATTTTTTCCTTGCTCTTTCTGTTGTTAATTTATACCTTGATGACATTGTGGTCAGAGAAGAGACTTTGAATTATCTCAGCGTTTTGGATCTTGTTGAGGTTTGCTTTGTGGCCTAAGATGTGGTCTATTCTGGAGAACGTTCCATGTGTATTGGAAAAGAATGTGTACTTTGCAGCAGTTGGATGGAGTGTACTATATATGTCTATGAGGTCAAGTTGGCTGATTGTGCCCTTTAGGTCTTCTGTATCTTTGCTGAGTTTCTTTGTAGATGTTCTGCCCTTTACCCAGAGTGATGTGTTGGAGTTTCCTACTATTATATGGAACAATCAATTTCTCTTTTCAGTGTTATTAGAGTTCATTTTATGTATTTTGGAGCACTGTCATTGGGTGTGTAGATATTGATTATAGTTATGTCTTCATGATGGAATGTCCCCTTAATCATTATATAGTGTCCTTCTTTGTCTTTTATGGTGATTTTGTTTTAAGGTCTGTTTTATCTGAGATTAGTATTGCCACTCCTGCTCTTTTTTGGTAGCTGTTTGCTTGATATATTTTTTCCATGCTATGATTTTTAATAAATTTACATCTTTGTTTCTAAGGTGTGTCTCTCGTAGACTGCATATTGAGAGATCCTGTTTTTTTAATTTATTCTGTCTTTTTTTGTATGTTTATGGGTGCATTTAAGCCATTTACATTCATTGTAATCATTAATAGATGTGAGTTTATTGCTGTCATTTTGTAGTGCTTTTTTTGTGGTGCTGACGTTTTCTTTGTTCCTGTTACTCTCCTGTGCCCAATTGCTTTTGTTTGTGGATTTTTTTATTTTTTGTAGGTTTTGTTTTTACTGATACTTTATTTTTTCTTCTTTATTTTGATGAGTAGGTTTGTTAACTTACTTTGTGGTTACCTAGAAATTTATGCTTATCTTCCTAGGCTTTAACTTGTCTATGATTACTTGGCATGACCTTGTGTTCCTCTCCATTAAAAGGTTCTTTACCTGAACGGTTTATTCCCTCTTTTATTGACCTGATGTTGCTGTCATTTATCTATTAACCTCTGTGGTTTCCTGTTGTAATTGTTTTGGTTTTTGATAGTCCTTGAGAGTTCATTTTCTAGGTTGGTGTCATGGTTTGAATTGTGTCCCCCAAAAAATGTGTGTATCAATTTGGCTGGGCAATGATTCCCAGAATTGTGTGGTTGGCCTCCATTTTGTGATTTTAATTTTATGTTAAAGAGGATTAGGGTGGAATTGTAACACCACCCTTACCCAGGTCACATCCCTGATCCAAAGTAAAGGAAATTCCTCTAGGGTGTGGCCTGCACCACCTTTTACCTTACAAGAGATAAAAGGAAGCAAGCAGAGAATGGGGAACCTCATACCACCAAGAAAGCAGTGCCAGGAGCAGAGCGTGTCCTTTGCACCTGGGGTTCCTGCAGAGGAAAGCTCCAGACCATGGAAAGATTGATGACAGGGACCTTCCTCCAGAGTCAATGGAGAAACTATTCCACTGGAGCTGATGCCGTAAATTTGGACTTGTAGCCTACTGGACTTTGAGAGAATAAATTTCTCCTTATTAAAACTGCCCACTTGTGGTATTTCTGTTGTGGCAGCACTAGATAACTAAGACAGTTGGTATCTGGCTTCTACGATATTATATCCTAGATTTAGCCTGTGGTCTGATGTTATTTATTCTCAGATTGAAGGACTCCATTTAATAATTCTTGTAAGTTTTGTTTGCTTTTCACATAGTTCCTTAATTTTTGTTTATCTGGAAATGTCCTAATTTCACCATCATATTTGAATGAGAGTTTTGCAAGATGTATTATTCTTGGCTGTCAATTTTTTTTTCTTTCGAGGTTTTATATGTGTCATCCCATTACCTTCTTGCCTGCATGGTTTCTGCCAAATAATCCAAGCTTAGCCTTATTGTTTCTCCTCTCTATATGACTTTTTGTTTTTCTTGAGCTGCTCTCAGGATTCTTTGTTTGTCTTTGGTTTTAGTGAGTGTGATTATGATATGCCTTGGTGTTTTTCTTTTGGGGCTTATCCTATATGGGATTGGTTTAGCTTCTTGGATGGTCACTTTTCGTCTTTCATGATATTGGGGAAGTTTTCTGACAGCAGTTCTTCAATGATCCTCTCTGTGTTTTCTGTTTTCTCCCCCCTGGTCTGGAACTCTGATCACTTGCAAAGTTTTGCTTTTGATTGTATCCCACGTCATTCTCAGGGTTTCTTCATTTTTCTTCATTCTTTTTTCTGGTTTTTCCTCACGTTGTAGCCAAGTGTTTGTCTTCAATTTCACTGATCCTGTCTTCCATCATTTGAAAGCTGCTATTCAGTCCGTCTATGACACTGTCCTTTTCTGAAATCTTGTTTATTTTTTGGGTTTCTAATTTTTTTTTTGTATGAGTTCTAGTTATGAATTTACTTTGGCATCTTGTTCCTGTGTTATTTTCCTTAATTCTTCCATTTTTTTTTGCCTTTATTTTCCATGACTTTGTCTGCCTTTTCCATGGATTTGCTTATTTTTTCCTCATTTTTGTCTGCATTTTGCTTCAACTCTTGAATAGCTCTGAATATTAGAGTTTTGAATTCCTTATCAGGTAGTTCTAGTGCCTTTTCTTGTACTGGAAAGTCATCTGGAGTTTTATTTTGGGTGTCTACTGGAACCATTCTGTCCTGTTTTTGTATATATTTTGATATTGTCTGCTGTCTTCAGGACATTCAGTAGTTATTTCTTTTATTCATTGATTGTAGGTTTGTTGGTTTCATCCTGGGTTTTTTGTTTTATTTGATTATGTCTGAGAAGGCAGCTGGGTGTTCTTTTTTTGTTTGCTTGTCTGTGGATATGATATTTTTTGCCTCCTTCTCCAATGTGCAGGGCCAGTCGCTCTGGTACAGGTCCAGCTGAAGGGGAGTTACTGAGATGGTCTGTTTGTGGCATGTACTAGCATTGACAGGGCAGGCCAGGCCAGGAATCATTGCAGGAAGCTTCTGGTAGGCTGTGCCTGTGCTGTTTTGGAGTGTGATGTTCAGCACACAGTGCAAGTAGGCATGAAGGAAGGGGGAGATTGCGATTTGTGCAGCTGAGTATTGGAATTGGGAGAGAAAGGAGCATAGACTAGCAGCCAAAAGCATACACACAAACAAATAAATAAAAAAAGAGTGCTAAGGGAGCTTACAGTTAGAGTGGAGAGATGAGATACAGAGAAATGAAGAAATACAAAAAAGAAAAAAGAAAAAAAAGTAAAAGAAAAAAATGAATAATTAAAAATTAGAGAAAAAAAAGAAAAGAAAAATAATGCCCCAGGGAACCCACTGGTGCGGCTGTGAGGACTGGAGAATTTGTTCCCAGGCCGTGAAGTACAGCCTGGCTTGAAGGGATAGAGGTGTCACACAGCACCAGGTATTCAGGAGACAGGAAAAGAAGGTAAGTATAGAGAGATTAGAAACAAAGAAATGAAGAGAAAAAGAGAGAAAACAAAACAAAACAAAAAACCATAAAAACAAAAAGAAAAAAAAACAAGAAAAAAAAATGCTCCCAGGGATCCCACTACACATCTGCACAGATTGAGGCAGTAGCTCCCAAGCCACAATGTACTGCCTGGCTAGAAGGGGCTCCCAAGTAGAGAAAAGAAAAAGAAAACAGACAAGCACGTCAAAACAGAACAAATCAAAACTAACGAACAAACAAAAGCCCTGTGGATCCCACCAGCATGGCAGCATAGTCCAGGAAGCAGTTCCACAGTCAAGCAGTGTTTCACAACCTTTCAGAAAGAAGCGAAGATAGTACATGGAGCCAGGTATTTGAGAGAAAGGAAGGGAAGGTGGTGAGAGATATGAAAGACATCAAAAGAAAAAAGCAACACCAGCAACCAAGAAATGGAACACAGGAAGCCTGCCAGTGTGGGTGGGGGGAATCAGTGGAGCACCGTGGTGAAACTAGTGCTTCCTGGCCAAGAGACTGTGCCTGCAGGAATTAGAGGAGGCCAAGTAGGGGCGAAGAAGGGTGGGGTGTGGGAAAGCATATATCACTGGTTTCCTGTTTTCTGTCTCTTGCTGGAAGCTCCATGAAGCTGCTTTCCAGTACCACCTGTTCACCGGTCTCCAACAGGAGGTTCAAGATGGCAGATCCATAGTGTGTTAGCTGATAGGGGACCTCTGCATGTATCTCTCCTCGCTTTCTGTTCTCTGTCAGTTTCTTATTCCATTTGGTGCTTAGCTGAGTTCTTTAGCTCTTCATTTGATGCTTGGGTTTCAGGACTGACGTTTGTCTCTGTTTGACTTAGTTTTTTGGATCTTTGCTGTGGTGACACGGCCCGGTGCTTCTGTCTGTACTGCCATGTTTCCCAGAAGTCCCCAAAACCTCATTTTTTGAAAAATTTGATAAAATTGATAAGAGAGGTTAGACAAGAAAAAAATATAGGACATACATTACCTACTTAAAAGTAAAATAGAGTTCATCACTACTGAATCCATTGGCATTAAATGATAATAAATCAATATTAACTGAGCTGAAATAGACTAAGCCCTTGGATGACACAAACAAATTTTAAGTAAGTAAATACAGATAATCCTAGTAGACATATATCTGTTGAAGAAATTGAATCAATAATTAATAACCTTTCAAAAAGGGGACACCATGACCAAATGGTTTCACAGGCAAATTCTACCAAATTTTAAAGGAAGAAATGATAACAATTCTTTACAGTGATTAACAGTCCTTTGCCTAAAGAAACTCCCTTGAGGCAGTTGCCTTGAAATCAAGTTTAATTATCCTCAGGATCCACTTCCACCACCCATTTTTGGTTCTAGATCTATATTTTGACTCAAGTCCTGGCAGGCCCCAAAAGGTGAGGTACAAAATATAACACATAAGGAGATGCACTACATTCCAAAACACTACATGTGTTTTCTACATTATGCAGACAGAAATACACAGATATGTGTGTGAATAGATATTAAGATTGTGAAATAATAGTAGAATTAGAACAAAGTTACATCAGGTCAAATTTGTTGATATGGACCCTGTTGTGGATTGACTTGAGTCCCCCCAAAAATGTGTGTATCAACTTGTCTAAGTCATGATTCCCAGTATCGTATGGTTGCATAATCTGATGTGATTTCCTTATTTGTTGTAAATTCAATGACTATGATCTAATAAGATGGATTAATGACAGTTATACTGATGAGGTATACAAGATTGGATAGTGTCTTAAGCCAACCTCTTTTGAGATATAAAAGAGAGAAGCAAGCAGAGACACATGGGAACCTCATACCACCAAGAAAGCAGCGCTGGGAGCAGAACATGTCCTTTAGACCTGCAGCTCCTGCACAGAGAAGCTCCCAGACAAAGGTAAGATTGAAGACATGGACCTTTCTCCAGAGCAGAGGGAGAAAGCATTCCCCTGGAGCTGACACTCTGAATTTGGGCTTGTAGCCTACTGAACTGTGAGAGAATAAACCTCGCTTTGTTAAAACCATCCACTTATGGTATTCTGTTAGAGCAGCACTAGACGACTAAGACAGATCCACTAAGCAGAAATATATTCAATGTGGTAGTTCAAGAAGTTAGGAAGGGATCTAACTGGTTAGTTATCTGAAACATGGATCAAAAAATATCTATATTAAATGAAGTGTAAATGACAGAACTGCCTTGATATACTCTAGAAGAAGATATTCAAAGGCTTAGGGGTGATTGGAATATTAAAGTTTATTTATTATATAACACCCAGCTACCCACTCTGGAAGAGCCCCAGCACTCCCATAATGAAGAGACAGCAGTTTTTTTCTATCTCTCTCTCTCTCTCTTTTTTTTTTTTTTGACTGTAATAGAGATTTACTTTGGTTATGGATTTGCTTTCCCTAAATGAAATGTTTCTGCTAAAATTACCTTGTGGACTTACAGAATGTCCTACCCACTATCGTGATATTCCACGTAACATTTACTCTGATCAAGGAACTTACTTTACAGCAAATGAAGTGCAACAATGGGTCCATGCTCATGGAATTCACTGGTCTTATCATGTTTCCCATCATTCTGAAACAGCTGGCTTGATAGGATGACAGAATGGTCTTTTAAAGACTCAGTTACATGCAGTTATGTGGAAATACGTTGCAGGTCTGAGGTGTTGTTTTCCAGGAGGCTGTATATGCTCTAAATCAACATCCAATATATGATACATTTTTTTCCCACAGATAAGTTTCACATATCCACGAATCCAGTGGTGAAAATGAGTGTGGCACCACTCACTATTACCCTGAGTGATTCACTCACAAAAATTTTATTTCCTGTCCAGACCACCCTATGCTCTGCTAGTCTAGAGGTTTTAGTTCCAAAGGGAGGAATGGTCCACCAAGAGACACAACAATGATCCCACTGAACTGAGAGTTAAGAATGCCACCCAGTCACTTTGGGTTCCTCATAACTCTGAATCAGAAGGCAAAGAAGTGATTTACTCTACTGGCTGATGAGACTGACCCGAATTACCAAGGGGAAATTGGACTGTTATTACATATAAAAGTACGGAAGAGTATGTCTGGAATACATGAGATTTCATAGGGCATTTATTAGTATCACCATGCCCTATAATTAAAGTAAATTGAAAAATATAATTATCTAATTCAGGCTGATCTCCTACTGGCATAGATATTTCAAGAACGAAGGTTTAGGTCACCCCGCTAGGCAAAGAAGCTCGACCAACTGAGATATTTATGGAGGGCAAAGGGAATATGGAATGGCTAGTGGAGGAAAGTACTGTGCTTCTAAATATCAGCTGAGACCACTGAACCTGTTGTAGAAATGAGGACTATAATTGGTATGAGTATTCCTCCGTTATTTTGGTATAAATATGCGTGAGATAATAGTGGAATTGTGTGTATCAACTATCTTTGTTTTCTTCCCACCCGTATTCCTTTATTTGTCATATAACATAAGATTTATTAACTTTACGTCATACTGACAAGTTATAGGGTATGAAAGGAAAGATTGAACATCACCTAAGGAATTTGCATCCTCTTCTTCCTGTCCCCACAATCCTATGATCTGCTTGTCTAGAGGTATTAAGTACAAATGGAGAAACGCTCCCAGCTTGAGACACATCAATGTTTATATTGAACTGGAAGTTAAGAAAGCCACCCAGTCACTTTAAGCTCCTTAAAGAGTCATTGTTCCAAGAAAGAATTGGTCAATGTTAAAACATTTCAGGAGGTAACATATGATCAAGAATCAATGGTACTGAAGGAAGAAGTCCAAGTTGCACTAAATGTCTTCATGAAAAATAAGGTTACAGGAATTGACAGAATACCAGCTGAGATATTTCTATAAATGGATGCAACAACGTATGCACTCACTCATCTTTGTCAAGAAATTTGGGAGATCAAGAAAACTAGTGGAATTAATAGAAAGTAGCAGGATACAAGATAAATATATAAAAATCTGTTGGATTCCTATACGCCAATAAAAAGAATGATGAAAATGAAATCAGGAAAAAATCATTTCTAGTAGCCCCTAAAAAAATAAATACTCAGCCATGGATTGGACAGCCCCATAAAACAAAACGGGACTAATGAGGTGCAGCCGTCCAGGGACAAGGACTAGAAGGCAGGAGAGGACAGGAAAGCTGGTGATAGGGAACCCAAGGTTGAGAAGGGACAGTGTTGACATGTCATGGGGTTGTTAACCATTGTCATATGGCAATATGTGTACTGTTTAATGAGAAACTCTTCTGTAAAACTTCATTTAATGTATAAAAAAAAGAATTATCTATGCGAGATCAAATTGACAACAGCAACTCAAAAGGATTGATGTGAAGCCTAGGGGGCAGTGAGTTGATAATGGTGATGAAATAATTTGGAAAAGGATAGTGAGACTAGCAGCACAACTGGAAGAATGTAATCGATGTTGCTGAAATGTACACGTAGAGATTTTTGAAATGGTGTATCTTTGGCTATGTATATTTTCAACAAAAAAAAAGATACTCAAGTTAGAGAAGGGAAAGTGTTGACATGTCATAGGGTTGTTACCCAATGTCATAAAACAATATGTGTACTTACTGTTTAATGAGAAACTATTTGTTCTGTAAACCTTCATCTAAAGTACATTAAAAATTAATATATAAATAAACAAAATACTTAGGAATAAATCCAACAAGAGATGTAAAAGACCTATACAAAGAAAACCACAAAACTCTACTGCAAGAACCCAAAAGAGATCTACATGAATGGAAAACCATACCATGCTCATGGATAGGTAGACTCAACATTGTGAAAATGACAATTCTACAAAAACAATTTACAAATACAATGCAATCCCTATCTAAATACCAATGACATTCTTTAAAGAGATGGAAAAGTTAATCATTAACTATATATGGAATAGGAAGAAGCTCCAGATAAGTAAAGCACTACTGAAGAAGAAAAATAAAGTAGGAGGACTTGTACTACCTGTCCTCAGAACCTGCTATATAGCGATGGTAGTCATAACAGCCTGGTATTGGTACAACGACAGATATATTGTCCAATGGAACAGAATTGAGAACCCAGATGTAAATCCATCCACTTATGGTCACCTGATCTTTGACAAAGGCCCAAAGTCCATTAAATTGGGGAAAAGATGGTCTTTCTAACAAATACTGCTGGCAAAACTGGATATCCATCTGCAAAAAAATGAAACAGGACCCATATCTCTCACCATATACAAAAACTAATTCAAAATCGATCAAAGTTCTAAATATAAACTCAAAAAGTATGAAGTTCATAGAAGAAAAAATAGGATCATCACTAGAGGTCCTTATACATGGCATTAACAGGTTACAAATCATAACCAAAAACACACAAACTCCAGAAGATAACCTAGATAGCTGGGATCTTCTAAAAATTAAACACTTATGCTCATCAGAAGACTTCACCAAAATAGTAAAAAGAAAACCTAAAGGCTGGCAAAAAATTTTTAACTATTACAAATCAGACAAAGCTCTAATCTTCAAAATCTACAGAAAAAACCAACACCTCTACAGCAAAAAGGCAAATAATTCAAATAAAAATGGGCAAAGGAAATTAACAGACATTTCACCAAAGAAGACATAAAAGTGGCCAACCCATACATGAGGAAATGCTGGCGATCACTAGCCATTAGAGAAATGCAAATCAAAACCACATTGAGATACCATCTGGCTTAGTCATCTAGTGCTGCTATAACAGAAATATCACAAATAGATGGCTTTAACAAAGATAAGTTTATTCTCTTACAGTCTAGTAGGCTGGAAGTCCAAATCCACTGGAAGTCTTTCTCTCTGTGTCGGCTCTGAAGCAAGGTCCTTGTCATCAGTCTACCTTTGGTCTGGGAGCATCTCTGCACAGGAACGTCAGGTCTAAAGGACACACTCTGCTCCCAAAGTTGGTTTCTTGGTGGTATGAGGTCTCCCTGTCTCTCTGCTCACTTCTCTCTTTTATATCTCAAAAGAGATTGGCTAAAGACACTATCTAATCTGGTAAATCTCATCAATATAACTGCCACTAATCCATCTTATGATATCATAGTGATAGAACATACAACAGGTAGGGAAATTACATCAGTTTACAAAATAGTAGACAATCATACAACACTTGTATCATGACCTAGCCAAGTTGATAGATATTCTGGAAGGACAGAATTCAATCCATGACACTATCTCACCCTGGTATTACTGGCACAAATAAAAAAAAAAAAAGAGGAAATGACAAATTTTGGAGAGGCTGTGGGGAGACTGGAACTCTTATGCACTGCTGGTGGGAATGCAAAATGATACAATCATTCTGGAAAACAATATGATGCTTCTTAGAAAGCTAGAAATAGAAATACCATATGATCCAGCAATCTCAGTCCTAGGAATATATCCTAGAGAAATAAGAGTCGTCAAGTGAATAGACTTATGCACATTCATGTTCATTGTAACATTGTTCATAATAGCAAAATGATGGAAACAACCTAGATGCCCATCAACAGATGAATGGATAAACAAACTATGGTACATACACACAATGGAGTATTATGAAATGATAAGGAGCAATGATGAATCTGGAAGCATCTCATAACATGGATGAATCTAAAGGGTATTATGGTGAGTGAAATAATTCAATCACAAAAGGACAAATATTGAATGAGACCACTGCTGTACAAACTCATGAAAAGGTTTACACACAAAAAGAAACAATATTTGATGGTTATGAGGAACGGGAGGTGTAGGGATAAAAAAAAAACACTAAATAGTCAATAGATAAGTGGTAATTTTGGCCAAGGGTAAGACAGTACACAATACTGGTGAAGCAAGCACAGCTTGTACAAAGCAAGGTCATGGAAGCTCCATAGACACATCCAAACTCCATTAGGGTCCGAATTGCTGGGCTGACAGCTGTGGGGACCATGGTCTTGGGGGACATCTAGCTCAACTGGCATAACATAATTTATAAACAAAATGTTCTACATTCTCTTTGGTGAGTAGTGTCTGGGGTCTTTGAGCAGCCATCTAAGATACTCCACTGGTATCACCTCTTCAGGAGCAAGGAAGAAAGAAGAAAACTAAAGATACAAGGGAAAGATTAGTCCAAACTTCAAGTGGACCACATCTACCATGGCTTCCACTAGACTGAGTCCAGTACCATAGATGGTGCCCAGATATCACCACTGACTGCTCTGACAGGGATCACAATAGAGGGTTCCATATAGAGCTGGAGAAAAATGTAGAACAAAATTCTAACTCAAAATTCTGGCCTGACAGAACTTGGAGAAACCCAGAGAATATGGCCCCTGGACATCCTTTTAGCTCAGTAATGAAGTCACTCCCAAGGTTCACAGTTCAGCCAAAGATTAGACAGGCCCATAAAAAAAACGAGACTGATGGGACCCACCAACAAAGGGGAAGGTAAAAGAAGGTAGGAGGGGACAGGAAAGCTGATAATAGGGAACCCAAGGTTGAGAAGGGAGAGTGTTGACATGTCCTGGGGTTGTTAACCAATGTCATAAAACAATATGTATACTAACTGTTTAATGAGAAACTAGTTTGTTCTGTAAACCGTCATTTAAAGTATAATAAAGTTATATTTATATATGTGTATATATATGTATATCTATACCTACATATACATATATATATATAAACAAATGAGAGGACAGCACAAGACCAGGCAACATTTCATTCTTTTGTACATAGGGTCACCATGAGTTGGAACCGACTGGAAAGCACCTAACAACAGCAGTAGTTCATGGGTGGTGGTTGCGCAGCATGATTAATGTAATTAATATCATTAAACTGTACACCTGAAAAACGTTGAATTTGCAAACGTTGTGTTGTATATATTTTTTACAACAGTAAATAATATCTTACCTTCAAAAAGCAAAAAAAAAAAAAAAGAAATTTGGAAGATAGCTACCTGGCCAACCTACTGGAAGGGATCCATATTCCGTACCCATTCCAAAGAAAGGTGACCCAACTGAATGGGGAAATTATGGAACAGTATCATTAATGTAACACACAAGTAAAACTTAGATGAAGATAACTAAAAAACTGTTACAGCAGTACATAGACAAGGAATTGCCAGAGATTCAAGCAGGATTCAAAATAAGATATGGTGTGAGGGTTATCACTGTTGATGTCAGATGGCTCTTGGCTGAAAGCAGAGAATACCAGAAAGATGTTTACCTGTGTTTTATTGACTATACAAAGACATATGACTCTGTGGATCATAACAAAATTATGAATATCATTGTGAAGAATGGGTATTCCAGAAAGCTTAATTGAGCTTATGCAGAACTTGTACATAGACCAAGAAGCAGTCGTTTGAACAGAACAAGAGGATAGTCTGTGGCTTAAAATCAAGAAAGGTGTGCATCAAGGTTATATCTTTTCACCATACTTATTCAATCTATATGCTGAGGAAATTATTCGAGAAGATGGACTATATGAAGAAGAACGCAGCATCAGGACTGGCGAAAAACTCATTAAAAACTTGTGATAAACAGGTAATACAACCTTGCTTGCTGAAAGTGAAGACAACTTGAACCACTTACTCTTAAGATCAAAGACTACGGCTTTCAGTGTAGATTGCATCTCAATATAAAGAAGACAAAAATCCTCACAACCAGACTAATAAGGAACATCATGATAAATGGAGACAATATTGAAGTTAAGGATTTCATTTTAATTGAAACCACAATCAATAGCAATGGAAACAACAGTCAAGGACCCAAACGACGTATCACATTGGTCAAATTTGCTGCAAAACAATTCTTTAAAGTGTTAAAAAGCAAAGATGTCACTTTTAGGACTTAGTTGCACCTGATCTAAGCCATGGCATTTTCAATTGCCTGAAATGAATGTGAAATCTGGACAATGAGTAAAGACAGAAGAATTGGTGCCTTTGAATTACGGTGTTGATGAAGAATATTGAATACACCATAGGCTGCCAGAAGAATGAACAAATCTGTCTTGGAAGAAGTATAGTCAGAAGGCTCTTTAAAAGCGAGGATGGCAAGTTTTCACACCACATAATTTGGACATGTTATCAAGAGGGACCATCTCTGGAGAAAGACATCTTGTTTGATAAAGTTGCACTGTAGTGCAACAATGGGCTCAAACGTAGCAATGATTGTGAGGATGGCACAGGACTGAGCAGCGTTTTGTTCTATTGTACATAGGGTCACTCTGAGTCAGAACCATCTTGACAGCACCTAACAACAACTGGGGAAAGGATTAGTGCATTGTCAGTTGTATGCAGGAAAGTTGTATCATGTTAGTCTTTTCACACAGTCTTTCCTCATCATCTGTCATTTGTAATTCAAGATATCTGTGCAACTGATTTGCAAATATGCCCACACAGAAGCAAAACGTTGTCTATGGAGCCTTAAAATGGGACTGATGACTCGTAAATGCTTATTTCTAAAAAAAAAAAAAAAAAAAAGTTTGTAAAGGTGCTATACTTTATAATTCCAATATATAATATCCTTGAAATATCAAACTCTTGAGATTTTAAAAGGATGAATAACATAGGGGTGGAGGATGAGAGGAAGGAGTGTTGAAAAAGAGAGTTACAAGTGATTTTGGGGTCAGTAAAACTATTTTGCATGGTGCTGTAGTGGTTGACAGATGACATTATTTGTCAAAACTCATAGAAATCATTGTATGCAAACTTTAAAAAAAAAAGTAATTTAGGAGCTCTGGGATCCCAGGATAGGTTTCAGACGGTGATAATTTAATGTATTACAAATGTATGAAAAAACCTTACTGAAGAGGTTGGGGGTAGGAGAATCTGATGACCTACATAAATTTGAAAATGAATGGAGTCCGTAAGAATGAAGGCAAAAGGACCTTCACATAAGTACTGCACTCAAGTAATTTTCCAAAGAGATGTGGGTTAACAGTTCCGATAATGCTCTACATGTATATGGAATATATGGAAATGAACAATTAAACAAATAAATAATTGGATGATGGGTGCCACATTTTTCATGGTTGGGTAAGATTTAATACATAAGAAGGTAAGGAGACTAAACTGATCCATAAGGTAACGAATTACGGTTGGAGACATCAATAAGAACACATACTTATCTTAATATAAATATAATGGCTATATATAGGAATATTTGTAGATATTTTCATTTGCATGAGTTTGTATACACCCACATATTTCCTTTTTCTGTCAGTTAAGGAGGCCTAGAAGTAGTGACACCCCAGTGGCAATGAGTACACAGAGCACGCATGTCTTGTTTTCTAATTCCATTCTCCAATAAAAGGAACACAAATTTTTTGGAGAAATGACTCATTCCAGGGCTGGGCAGATAATATTCAAGTTGAGCCTGGGCCATCTTATGTATCAGAAGTAAGAATATTCTCAAATACAAAACAAAACAAATCAATACAAATCCCACATTGACGCAGGCATGTCAAAGGGACAAAGGAGCCAATTGAAAGAACTCCTAATGGCCAAAGATGGAACAATTTGAGCACAAAAATAAATGCAGTAGTATTAGTTTATAACCCAATGTTTAAAATAAATGTTCAATGTCTTTGCTGATATTAATGAATTAATATATTTGATTGAAGAGACAAATCTCCTGTGCAGAGTATTTCCACATCATTTATGAAGATATTCACCTCTCAAAAAAGTGAAAAGTAATTCTCCACTTTTACCATGTGAGTTATGCATAGGGATTTCTTTCCAAAGAATATATTATGGGAAGGGGGGGAAGAGTAACTTAATGGAGAAACCTGGCAAGTCCTATCCAAGTCAGGTGATCAAGATCAACATCAACAGACTTAAGTCATGTTGATAATATGTACCCTTGAATAATGTAATGAGAGGGGATATGCTTGCCATATATATATATATATATATATATATTTGGTGAGGTGTCTGTTGAGATCTGCTTCCTGTTTTGTAATTTGAGTGTTATTTTCTTGTAGTTGAATTTTAAAAGTCCTTTCTATATCTTGGATACAAGCCTTTAGCAGATATGTATTTCACAAATATTTTTTCCCAGTCTTTGGCTTGTCTATTTATTCCCTTAACAGTGCCTTTTATAGATCAATGGCTTTTACTTTTAATTTGTTCAACATATTGTTTGTTTGCTTTTTATTTTCTGGATCATACTTTTGATATTGTATCTAAAACTCGTTGCCAAGGCCAAGGTTGCCTAGGTTTTCTCATATGTTATATTCTAGAAGTTGTATAGTTTGCATTTAACATTTAGGTCTGAGATTAATTTTGAGTTAATTTTTGAAAAAGATATAAGGTCTGTGCCTAGATCATTCTTCTTGTTCATCTTCCTTGACTTCTTTTTCTTCTTCTTGCATATGGATGTTCAGTTGTTGCAGCACTATTTGTTGAAAAGACTATCCTATTTCCATTAAATTTATTTCTATCCTTTGTCAAAGATCAGTTGACTGTATTCGTGTGGATTTATTTCTGGAATATCTATTCTTTTCCATGATTTCTTTGCTTATTCTTTTAGGAATACCATACTGTCTTGATCACTGTAGCTTTATAGTAAGCCTCAAAGTTAGATATTGTCAGTCCTCTAACTTTGTTCTTTTTCAGCATTGTGCTGATTATTCTGGGTCTTTTTTTTTTTTTTTTTGCCTTTACACATAAATTTTTGGGTGAGTATATCGGTAGCAGGAGCCCTGATGGCACAGTGGTTAAAGCGCTCAGATGCTAACTGAACACACTATTGATTCCACAGGAGAAAAATATGGCATTCTGCTTTGTAAAGATTTACAGCCTTGGAAACCCTTTAGGGCAGTTCTACTCTGCCCTACAAGATCTCTACAGTTAGAATTGACTCAACAGCAATGGAATTCTCAGATCTGGGTAGCCATAAAATGACCTGTTTGGATTTGGTATGATATTGCATTGTATATATGGATACATTTGAGAAGAACTTAAATCTTAACAATATTGAATCTTCTTAACCTTGAACATAGAATAACTCCGTTTATTTGGACCCCAACTCATTGCTGTGTTTTGGAGGTCTCTGACCCAGAGAATCCTGATCTACTACTGAGTGACTTCACCTAGACATATAGGTCTCTTCTCCATTACCCCTAACCTCCAGGAGTTCCCTAACATTACTTGCTTTCTGGAGGTCCCCTGCATTGTACTGCTTGCAAATCTAATGCTATCAGAAATTTCCCCAGATGCCCACTTTTCAAAGTGTCAGCCCAGTAAATCAGTTGATTTACATCACTCACATCTAGTGATCATGTCTTTTTTCCTTGATCAGCCTCCAGATCTTTCATACTCATAACAAGTATTGATGAGAGAAGGGATATTATAGTGAGCATAGTGCTATTAGTTACTGGAATAGCTGATTCTTGCATTAAAGTAAATCCTCAGACTTTAAATAGGTTTACGTATTGTAACTCTCAAATCAGAAAATTCTGTTGATGAACATAGCAAAGATGTAAAGATCATAACTAGAATAATATCTGAAGTTTGAGCTATGATTTTACAAAATAGGATAGCATTAGATTTCCTGTTAGTCTCCAAGGAGGAATTTGTGTCAATAGTTGGATCCCTGGTGGCCTAGTGGTTAAGAGCTTGGCTGATAATCTAAAGGTCAGCAGTTCAATTCCTCCAACAACTTCTTGGAAATGCTATGGGGCAGTTCTACTCTGTCCTATAGGGTCACTGTGAGTCGGTATCAACTCGATGACACCTAACAACAACAACAGATGAATATTACTGTTTATATTAATACTATGCAATCTGAGATATTGAAGAATTTAGCTGTTGCTGAGGCACGTGAAAAGCAGTTAGTGATGCTGCTTATGTATAAACAAGCACCTCTTGGAATTTGTTTCCTTAGTTCTAAGTCCTAAGGTCATGGTTTTGTGTGTTATTTCAGCTGATTGGCCTAATATTGTTCTATCTCCTAGTTCATTAGATAGTGTCTGGAGACCTGAAGACTTGCAAGCAGCCATCCAAGGTGCAACAATTGGTCTCTGTTCATTTGTAGTAGCAGAAGAAACGACAGCCAGGTGGAGGAGGAACTAGGCTCTATGTCTGACTACCTCCATTAACAGAATCTCCTTTGCCATGAAGCCAGAAGAATTGGAGGGTGCCTGGGTACAATAATTAAATGTTTATGATCAAAGATTTTATATCAGAATCGTAATCAGAAGCAGGAAATGACGATTTGATTCTCCTAGAATCAAGATTTCTGGGTTCATGGGATTGAGGGGACCCACACAAGCCTTCCACACTTAGGTGTCTTTTTTGAACCTTGAAGTAACTGGTTCCCTAAAGTCACCTTTAGGTCATACTAATATGTTAGTAAACAGCTTAGCAGTGAGGGCTTTGCCTTAGGGATTGGATTCTTTTAGATAATTATTTATGTGCAGAAGTTTTTTTTTTTATTTCTCTCTTTTTTATTGTACTTTAGATGAAGGTTTACAGAACAAATAGTTTCTCATTAACAGTCAGTATACATATTGTTTCATGACATTGGTTAACAATCCCATGACATTTCAACACTCTCCCTTCTCAACCTTGGAGGACTTCTTTTTTTCTTGGTGAAAATATACATAGCCAGAGTCACACCATTTCAAAAGTTTTTACGTGTACAATTCAGTGAGATCGATTACATTCTTCTGGTTGTGTGTTACTCTCACTATCCTTTTCCAAATTATTACACCATCATTATCTTCAACTCACTGCCCCCTAGGCTTCCCATCAAACCTTTTGAGTTGCTGTTGTCAGTTTGATCTCACATAGATAATTCTTTTTTTTTTGTACCTTAGATGAAGATTTACCAAACAAATAGTTTCTTATTAAACAATTAGTACAATGACAACTTATGACAATGGTTAACAACCCCAAAACATGTCAGCACTGTCCCTTCTCAACCTTGGGTTCCCTACCACCAGCTTTCCTGTTGATGTGCAGAAGTTTTAAGAAACAGAAACCCCAGGGTCTGACTAGAGACTGTTTAGTAAGTGTCCGTTTTGATTCTGTTTCTGTAACCAAGAGAGCCTGCTCAACTCTCCTCCTGCTTTGACTTTATCTTCTGATAAGAAATTACCATAACAATGACTTATATAACCAACTTTCACTGTCCTCTCTTTGGGGTTCCTTTCTGTCATGTTTAGGTGATGATTCAAATCATTTCAAATCATATTTACTCACAATAAGTATATTCTGTTACACTAATTTTTCGTGTTTCTCTAAGCAATTTAGGTTTTTGATATATCTCATTTCTTCTTTGTGCCTCATTCCCTCCAATACTGCTAACATTTGTGTTTTGTAGTTTTTTTTTTTTTTTTTTTGGTAGTAAATCCTATCGATTCTCTTCTTCTTTCCTTTTGTGTATAGTTCTTAGATTTTTCTTTGTGGTTACCATGATGATTACATTTAACATCTTATATGTATAATGAACTACTTTAAATTGATACCAACTTAACTTCATTAATATACAAAAACTGTACTCTTATGTTGTTTCTCCCCTTGCTTATTTTTGTTTTTGTTATCACGTATTTGGTATTTATTCACCATGAGTGCTTTCTGATTTATCTAGTGCTGCTAAAACAGAAATACCACAGTTGGATGGCTTTAACAAACAGAAATTTATTCTCCCACAGTCTAGGAGAATAGATGTACAACTTGGAGGCACAGCTCTCAAGGAAGCCTTTCTCACTCTTTTCCTTCTGGGGCAGGGTTCTTTTCAACAATCTTCTCCTGGTCTAGAAACTTCTGAGCACAGGGATCTCAAGTCCAAAGGATGGGTTACCCCCCCCCCCCGCTTCTTCATTCTTGGTAGCAGGAGGACCTTTTCTCCTCTGCTAGCATCTCTCTATTATAAGTAGAAAGAGATTGACTGGACATACAACTTAATCCTTTAGACTGAGTCCTGGTGTCATTAACATAACTGCCTCTAATCCTGCCTAATTAACATCATAGTGGTTGGATTTACAACACAAGATAATAGCAGCAGATCACAAAATGATGGGTAAACACACATTACCAGGATTTGTTCACATTTTTAAGGGGCACAATTCAATCCATAACATTCCACCCTTTGGTCCCCAAAATTCATGTCCTTGTCACATGTAAAACACATTCCATCATGTCATCCCAAAAGTCTTAAATCAATTCCAAGTCCAAAATCTCATTTTCTGCAAAATTCTTCATTAGTGAAATCTAGAATACAAGTTATTTGCTTCCAAAATACAATGGTGGAATAGCCACAAGCTACACATTTCCATTATAAGTGGGAGATACAGGAGAGGAAAAAAAGCATAACAGACACCAAGCAAGTCATGAGAACACAATACATTAGCTGTCAAACCTTGAAAATAATCCTCTGTTCTCTGAGAACTTTTAGGCAATGACTCTGCCCTCTAGACCTTGGGTGTTGGCCACACTATCTGGATTCAGCTCCGCTTTCCAGGCTCACTGGTACAGCAACTCAGCTCCCTCGGATTTGGACAGCCCCATTGTCCTACTGTGTCTGAGTGGTGACTCTGTTCCCTAGGCCCTGGCAGGCCAGGCTCTTATGCCCCTGCAGCTTTGGTCAGCAGATCTGACCCCATCCCACTGGCACTTATGAAAGGCAGCCCCACACCCAGGAAATGAGTTGGAGAAGATCTGACTCTTTGAAACCTAGGAGGTTGTGGCTGAACCATTTGAGACCCCAGAGATCTTGGCCCTACCATTTGAGACTAAGGCAGATTTCCTTCCTAAGTTCATTTTCTCTTTAGCTTCTTCTTTCTGGTTCCTTGGCATCTCAGTCCTTCAGGACCTTAGGCTGGGCTGACCTCCGGCCTTCTCATGAAAGTGTTCCAAAGCTCTTTAGTTCTACTGAGAAGTGCCTGGAGGCACCGCATTCCACCAGTAAACCTCAGCTGGAAGACACTCAGCTCTCTTGAGCTTTGTGTTGGCAAATTAGCTTCACCTACGTGTGCCCGAAAGCATCCCACTATCTCATAAAGCCTCCTGTGTAAAGGCACTCAGCTCTTTCACAGTACAGATTGGCTCCCATGCCATCTTGTGCCAGTTTCTTGGTTCTGCTGGTGCTGTTTTTCTGCTGCTGTTTCTTGCTGTCTGCATTGTGTCCAGTGTTACAGCTCTTCTCACTTCTGAGTCATCACCAGAAGAGTCTTTGATGTCCATAATTCCACCAACAGTCTCTTCAAAACAATCCAGTCTTTTACTATTAATCACCTGAAAACTCTTCCAGCCTCTACCCATTCAGTTTCAAAACCACTTCCACATTTTAAGTATCTGTTAGAGCAGCACCCCACTAGCCTGGTACCAAATTCTGTCTTAGTTATCTCATGTTGCTGTAACAGAAATACCACCAGTGAATGAGTTTAACAAAGAGAAATATATTCTCTCACAATCTAGGAGACTATAAGTCCGAATTCAGTGTGCAGCTCCGAGGGAAGGCTTTCTCCCTCTGTAAATTCTGGGAGAAGGTCCATGTCATCAATCTTGCCTGGTCTAGGAGCTTCTCAGTGCAGGAACCTCTTGTCCAAAGAATGCACTCCCTCCTGATTCTTCATTCTTAGTGGCATGTGTTCCCTCTCCTCTCAGATAGTTTCTCTCTTATAACTCAAAAGAGATTGACTCAACATGCAACCTAATCCTGTAGATTGAGTCCTGGATCATTAACTTAACTGCCTCTAATCTTACCTCATTAACCTCATAGAAGTTGCGATTTACAACATAGGACAATCACATGCGATCACAAAATGGTGGACAACCACACAATACTGGGAATCATGGCCAAACCAAGTTCATACACATTTTTCAGTGATACAATTCAATCCATAAAAAGCCACATAGCATAAATTTATACTTATTTTTTAGACATTCATCATAAATCATGCAGAGTGTAACAATTATAATTATCAAGCAAAATACTTTAAAACTTGCACTTATGTTTTCCTATGCAATAATCACTAATGGAGGAGATCTTTCTTTTCTGTGGTTGGATTGGAGTTACTTACCTATGTCCTTTCTTTCTCATCTGAAGTACTCACATTGGCATTTCTTGTAGAGCCAGTGTAGTGGATATGCACTCTCTCAGTTTTTATTTATCTGTGACTATCTCAATTTTGCATTCATTATTGAAAACCAAAAACTAAACCTGTTGATGTAGAGTTGATATTGAAGAGCAGTTTTTTTTTTTTTTCTGGATATAATATTCTTGGTTGACAGTTCTCTTCTTTCAGCACATTAAATATATTATTCAATTGTCTTCTGACCTCTATAATTTCTGAGGAGAAATTGGCATTTAATCTTACTGGGAGTCTTTTTTATGTGACTATTCACTTCTCTCTTGTTGCTTTTAGAGTTTTTTTAGAGTTTTTTTTTTGAGAGCTTAATTTTAACATGTCTCAGTGTGGATGTTTTGGGATTTATTCTACTTGGAGTTAGTTAACCTTCTTGGAATTGAGTATTCATGTCCTTCGTCAGATTTGAAAAGTTTCCTGAGAAATATATGAATATTTCATATATTCATATATTTCATTAAATATATATTTAATTGTGCTTATAAGGAATCTGTACACAGAACAAAAGGCAACCCTTCTAACAGAACAAGAGAATACTTTGTGCTTTAAATCAGGAAAGGTGTGCATCAAGGTTATTTCCTTTCACCATACTTATTCATTATGTATGATAGTAAGTAATCTGAGAAACTAGACTACATAAAGAAGAACATCGCTTCAGGATTGGAGGAAGACTCACTGACAAACTGCTATATGCAGATGACACAACCTTGCTTGCTGACATTGCAGAAGACATGAAGCACTTACTGATGAATATCAAAGACCACAGCCTTTGGTACGAATTACGTCTCAACATAAAGAAAACAAAAATCCACACAACTGGATGAAAAAGCAACATAATGATAAACAGAGGAAACACTGAAGTTGTAAAGGATTTCATTTTACTTGAAACCACAATCAACATCTATGGAAGCAGCAGTCAACAAATCAAATGACACATTGCATAGGGCAACACTGTTGCAAAAGACTTTTCCAACGTGTTAAAAATAAAAGATGTTACTTTGAGGACTAAGGTGAGCCTGACCCAGGCCATGGTGTTTTCCATTGCCTCATATGCATTTGAAAGCTGAACAATGAACAAAGAAAGCTGAAGGAGAATTGATGCCTTTGAATTATGGTGTTGGTGAAGGATATTGAACATACCATGGACTGTCAGAAGAACGAACAAATCTGTCTTGGAAGAAGTACAGCCAGAATGCTCATTAGAAGCAAGAATGGCAAGACTTTGTCTCACATATTTTGTACATGTTATCAGGAGGGAACAATCCCTGGAGAAGGACATCATGCTTGGTAAAGTAGAGGGTCATTAAAAAAAAGGAAGATCTTCACCAAGAGACAGTCTTCAAGGATGTTGGGTCTCCCTTCACAAATTTGTTTCTCACCGTTGTTGTAAAGAGTGTGTCCTCTGGAAACTCCATGTGTGGATCTGTGGGTCTAACCTGATAAATCCACTCTAATATGCCAATTTTCCTAAGACTTTGGATACTTTCTTCTACAGTATACCAGGGCAGATATGGTACTTCACTTGATTTTGTGTAGGACACTGCATAATTCATACTTCAGCGACACAACAAAATAAACTATTAGATCATTTCCTAACCTCTCAAGCTGAAACATTGAGTGCAGATTCTGTTCTTAATGGCCCATAACAATAAACGCAGACTGATCCATCTTATGTTCCTTGCACTATTATCCCACACCCTTAATAGCCATCCCCACTCATATTCCCCAGGTTTCTCTTTGTACATGTTAGAAAAGTCAAGCAGTTCTTTTGGAGTGTAGTGTATCTCCTCCTAAGCCACACTTTGTGCTTCACCTTTTGGGGCTCACTGGAACTTAAGTCTAGTTATAGGTCTAGAATCCAAAATGGTGGAGATGTGTTTTGGGATCATTCAGCATTGTCTTTTAAGGCTTCTGCCTCAGGGGATGCCTCAAACAATGTCTCAGAAAAAGGCTCTTTAGACACAGCTGGCTTAATCTCATCAGGTATGGGTGGAAGTGCTAATGGTTTTACTGGGGAAAGTGAGTTAGCAGACAAAGATGGTGTAACCTCTTCAGATGGGAGTGAGAGGGCTGGTTCTGTTGGCAAGAGTGATTCAGTAGAATTTAGGGTCTCAGTGTCCCCACATTCCTGATTATGTGCCCATAGGCTCACATAACAAGTTTCAGGGTCCAAATTCTTCCCAATCAATACCTAACTTCAGACACCACTTGAGGGTTGGAATTCAAATGGTGTTGTACTCCAGCCCCTCTTACGGTAGGACTCTGGGTTTGGTTTTTGGCAATATCATCCCTGTTACTACACTAAATAGGCTTTCTTTCAAGGCCCAAGTGGAGACTTTTAGGTCATTTATGTGGCACTTATCCTTTGACTTTGAAACTTTGAGCTCATCTCTTTCTTTCATCATTTTGTCTAGCAAAAGTAGGACCAACCAATCAGCTTCCTTATACTTCTCATTATGAAAAAACTGTAGAAAGGTGTCAAACATGCCATCTCCCAGAGCATCACCTCTCACTAATACCTGATCTATTGGTGGCGATATTTTGCTTGTTTCTATCGCCACCTCATGCCATGGGTTAGCACTGCCCTCTTTACATATGGAAGCAGAGTCATTAACATCTTTAAGACTAACCACACTTGAGAACCAATTTAAAAAATCCTCCTTACACTTTTGGTTCTCTAGAACCATTCTTAGAACCAAATTCTGTCTTGAGCTGGGTTATCTAGAGAAGCTAAACCACTGCAGCATATAAATATATATATATATATAGAGAGAGAGAGAGAGAGAGAGAGAGAGATTTATATAAAGAAAATGGTTCACGTGGTTGTAGAGGCTGGAAAGTCCCAGGTTCATGGGTCAGACTGGAGGATTCTCCTGACTTGTGTAAATGTAGGTGCTGGCAAATGCAAAATTAAAAGCTCAGATGGTAGGTAAGCTGCTAGCTCAGGTCCCAAGAACTAGAGGTCAGATGAACAGGAGCCAGCTGCAGACTCCAGAGCAAGCAAAAGCCATAGAGCCTTGCCAGAAAGTCCACCTATATTTTATGCAGCCACACCCCAAGGAAACTGCCTTTCAGCTGATTAGCTGCTCACAATAGATCTCATCATGAAGGTGATCACATTATATCAAATCTCATTATGGAGGTGATTGCATCACTAAAATGCTGCCAAACTTCATCATAATTGTCAAACCACTGAGGATCATGGCCCAGCAAAGTTGACACACAGATTTAACCATCACAGATGGAAAGCTTTTGTTTCACTTCCTTTGGACATGGTATTAGAAGAGTCAGCCCCCAGGAGAAGGATGTCATGCTTGGTAAAGTAGAGGGTCAGTGAAAAAGAGGAAGATCCTCAATAAGATGGATTGACACAGTAGCTGCAACAAGAGGCTTAAGCATAGCAATGATTGTAAGGCTGTCACAGGACTAGACAACATTTTGTTCTGTTATACATAGGGCCTTCATGAGTCAAAATAGGACTCGATGGCTCCTAACAACCCCGTTTCTCATACCCACCAGGTCCTGTTAACCGTTAATCTATCCATGTATCTATCCATTTGCTTATTTTAGGTATTTCATATAAATGAGATCATACAATATTTGCCTTTTGTGTCTGATATTTTGTATAAAATTTAAATTCTTCCTTTCTTCTGTCATTGGCGATTCACACATAATGCCTTAGCACCATTTTCCCCAGAAATATGGAATTTGTAAATTGTATTTTTTTCTTTTTTTATTGTTGTAATTAAATGAAGTTTACATTTCAAGTTAGTCTCCCATACAAAATTTTTATACATGCATTGTTATTAGAGCCTAATTGCTAACCGCATTCTGCGACAGCACGCTCCACCCCTCCGCCCCTGATTCCCCATGACCATTCAACCAGTTCTTAACTCTCTCTGCCTTCCTATCTCACCTCTGGACAGAAGCTACCTGTTTAGTCACTTTTATCTACTTGAGCTAAGAAGCACACGCCTCACGAGCATCACTTTATGTCCCACAGTCCAGTCCAATCCCTGTTTGAAGAGTTAGCCTCAGAAATTGTTTTAGTTCTGGACTGATAGAGATTCCAGGGGCCATGCTTTCCAGGGCGTCCCCAGTCTCAGTCAGACCATTAAGTCTGGTCTTCTTTCTAGAATTTGAGTTCTGCACCCCATCCTTCTACTGCTCCATCAGGGACCCACTATTGTGTTCCCTGTCAGGACGTTCACTGGTGGTAGCCGGGCACCATCTAGTTCTTCTGGTCTCAGGCTGATGACGTCTCTGGTTTATGTGGCCTATTCTGCCTATTGGGCTAATACTTTCCTTATGTCTTTGGTGTTCTTCGTTCTCCTTTACTCCAAGTGGTTGGGACCAACTGATGCATCTTAGATGGCCGCTTGCAAGTTTTTAAGACTGCAGACCCCACTCACCAAAGTAGGATGCAGAACATTTTCCTAATAAGCTTTGTTATGCCAATTGACATAGATGTCCCCTGAAAGCATGGTCCCCAGAACCCTATCCCTGCTACTTTTTGTCTCAAAGTATTTGATTGTATGCAGGAAACTTCTTAGCTTTAGTTTAGTCCAGTTGTGCTGAATTCCCTTGTAGTGTGTGCTGTCCTTCCCTTCACCTAAGATGATTCTTATCTACTATCTAGTTAGTAAATAAAACTTACCCTCCTTCCTCACCCCCGTAACCATCAAATAATATATTCTTCTGTCTTTAAACCTTTTCTTGAGTTCTTATAATAGTGGTCTTATACAGTATTTGTCCTTCTGTGACTGACTAAATTCACTCAGCATAATAAGTTCCAGATTCCACCATAGTATACAATGTTTCACAGCTTTATAGTTCTTCTTTATCACCGTGTAAAACTCCATTGTGTGGATATACCATAATTTGTTTATCCATTAGTCCGTTGATGACCAACTAGGTTGCCTCCATCTTTTTGCTATTGGGAACAGTGCTGCAATTAACATGGGTGTGCATATATCTATTCCTGTGATGGCTCTTATTTCTCTAGGATATATTCCAAGGAGCAGGATAGCTGGATTGTATGGTACTTCTATTTCTAGCTTTTTATGGAAGCCCCAAATCGATTTCCAAAGTGGTTGTACCATTTTACGTTCCCATCAACAGTGTATAAGTGTTCCAGTCTCTCCACAACCTCTCCAGCATTTATTATTTTGTGTTTTTGGATTAACGCTAGCCTTGTAGGGGTGAGATGATATCTCATTGTAGTTTTGATCTGCATTTCTCTAATGGCTAATGATCGTGAGCATTTCTTCATGTGTCTGTTAGCCACCTGAATATCTTCTTTGGTGAAGTGACTGTTCATAGCCTTTGCCCAATTTTTGATTGGGTTATTATTTTTTTTTTTATTGAGGATTTGCAGTATCTTGTAGATTTTAGAGATTAGACGCTGATGAGATTTCTCATAGCCAAAAATTTTTTCCAAGACTGTTAGTTGTCTTTTGACTCTTTTGGTGAAGTCTTTTGATGAGCAAATTGTTTTATTATTAGGAGCACCCATTTATCTAGTTTCTCTTCTGGTGCTTGTGTATTGTTACTTATGGTTCCTTTTGTGTTTATGCCATGTATTAGGGCTCAGCATTTTCCCTATTTTTTTTCCAAGCTCTTTATATTTTCTGATTTTATATTTAAGTCTTTGATCCGTTTTGAGTTAGTTTTTGTACATGGTGTGAGGTATGGGTCTTGTTTCAGTTTTTTGCATATAGATATCCAGTTATGCTAGCACCATTTGTTAAAGAGACTGTCTTTTCCCCAATTAATGGATTTTGGGCCTTTGTCACATATTAGCTGCTTATAGGTGGATGAGCTTATATCTGGATTCTCAACTCTGTTCCATTGGTCTATGTATCTGTTGTTGTACCAGTACCAGGCTGTCTTGACTACCGTGGCAGTATAATAGGTCCTAAAACCAGGTAGTGTAAGGCCTCCCACTTTGTTCTTCTTCTTGAGTAATGCTTTATTTATTCAGGGCCTCTTCCCTTTCCATAGGAAGTTGGTGATTTGTTTCTCCATCTCATTAAACATGCTGGTGGAATTGGGATCTGGATTGCACTGTATCTGTAGATTTCTTTGGGTAGAATTCACATTTTCACTACGTTGAGTCTACCTATCCATGAACAAGGTATATTTTTCCACTTACGCAGGTCTCTTTTAGTTTCTTGCAGTAGTGTCTTGTAGTTTTCTCTGTATAGATCTTTTACGTCTCTGGTTAGATTTATTCCTAAGTATTTTATCTTCTTGTTTTCTATTGTAAATGGTATTGATTTGGTGATTTCCTTTTCAAGGTTCTCTTTGTTGGTGTAAAGGAATCCAATTGAGTTTTGTATGTTTATCTTGTATCCTGAAATTTTGCTGAAATCTTCTATTAGTTCATGTAGTTTTCCAGTGGATTACTTTGATTTTTCTGTGTATAAGATCATATCATCTGCAAATAGAGATTATTTTACTTCTTCCCTTCCTATTTGGATGCCCTTTATTTATTTTTCTAGCCTAATTGCTCTGGCTAGGACCTCCAACACAATGTTGAATAAGAGTGGTGATAGAGGGCACACTTGTCTGGTTCCAGTTCTCAAGGGGAATGCTTTCAAAGTCTCCCCATTTAGGATGATATTGGCTGTTGGTTTTGTATAAATCCTCTAATTACATTGAGGAATTTCCCTTCTACTCCTATTTTATTGAGAGTTTTTATCATGAGTGGGGTTGGACTTTGTCAAATGCCTTTTCTGCAACAATTGATAAGATCATGTGGTTCTTGTCTTTTGTTTTATTTATGTGATGGGTTACATTGATTGTTTTTCTAATGTTGAACCATTCCTGCATACCTGTTGTAAATCCCACTTGTTCATGGTGAATTGTTTTTTTGTTTTTTTTTTTCACATGTTGCTGAATTCTATTGACTAGAATTTTGTTGAGGATTTTTGCATCAATATTCATGAGGGATCGCGGTCTGTAATTTTCTTGTTTTGTGGCGTTTTTACCTGGTTTTGGCATCAGGGTTATGCTGGTTTCATAGAATGAGTTTGGGAGTATTCCATCCTTTTCTATGCTCTGAAATACCTTTAGTAAAAGTGGTGTTATCTCTTCTCCGAAAGTTTGGTAGAATTCTACAGTGAAGCCATGTGGGCCAGGGGTTTTTTTGTTGGGAGTTTTTTAATAACCTTTTCAATCTCATTGTTTGTTATGGGTTTATTTAGTTGTTATACTTCTGTTTGTGTTAATTTTGGTAGGTAGTAAGTTTCTAGAAATTTGTCCATTTCCTCTTTGTTTTCAAATTTGTCAGAGTACAATTTTTCATAGTAATCTGTTATGATTCTTTTAATTTCAGTTGGGTCTGTTGTGATATCATCCATCTCATTTCTTATACCACTTATCTCCTTTCTCCCCTGTTTTTCTTTTGTCAGTTTGGCCAGTGGTTTATCAGTTTTGTTGATCTTTTCAACGAACCAGCTTTTAGACTTGTTAACTCTTTCAATTGTTTTTCTATTCTCTATTTCATTTAATTCTGCTCTAATTCTTATTATTTTCCTTCTGGAGCCTGTGGGCTTCTTTTGCTGCTCTCTTTCTACTTGTTCCAGTTGTAGGGTTAAAGTTTTGATTATGTCCCTTTCTTCTTTTTGGATGTGTGCATTAATTGCTATAAACTGACCTCTGAGCACTCCTTTTGCTGTGTCCCTAAGGTTCTGGTAGGATGTGTTTTCATTCTCATTTGATTCGATGAATTTCTTTAGTCCATCCTTAATTTCTTCTGTAACCCAGTAGTTATTGAGCAAACTGTCATTCAGTGTCCATGTGTTTGATTTTTTCCCCTTGCTTTGTGGGTTGTTAATTTCCACTTTTATGGCTTCATGTTCAGAAAAGATGTTTTGTAATATTTCAATGTTTTGGATTTTGTTAAGGCTTGCTTTATGGCCTAATATGTGGTCTATTCTGGAGAATGTTCCATGTGTGTTGGAAAAGAAAGTATACTTGGCTGCTATTGGGTGCAGTGTTCTGTATATGTCTATGAGATCAAGTTGGTTGATTGTAGCATTTAGCTCTTTAAGCTTCTTTCTGGATGTTCTGTCCTTCACTGAAAGTGGCGTGTTGAGGTCTCCTTCTAATATTGTGGAGCTGTCTGTCTCTCTTCAGAGATGTTAGAGTTTGTTTTATGTATTTTGGAACCTGTTGTTGGGTGCATAAATATTTATTATAGTTATGTCCTCCTGGTGTATTGACCATTTAATCGTTACATAGTGCCCTTCCTTATCCTTTGTGGAGGATTTTACTTGAAAGTCTATTTTGTCAGAGATTAATATTCCTACTCTTTCTCTTTTTTGAGTGTTGCTTGCTTGATATATTTTTTTCCATCCTTTGAGTTGTAGCTTCTTTGTGTCTTTAAGTCTAAGGTGCGTCTCTTGTAGGCAGCATATAGATGGATCATGCTTTTTTATCCAATCTGCCACTCTCTATCTCTTTATTGGTGCATTAAGTCCGTTTACATTCAGGGTAATTATTGATAGGTATGAGTTTAGTGCTGTCATCCTGTTATCTCTTTTTGTGTGTTGTTCACAGTTTCTTTGTTCACCTTAATTTTCTGTACTGAGTCGTTTTTCTTTATGTATTTTTTTCATCCTTTCATTGTTGTAGATTTTGTGTTTGCTGGGTCTTTATGTTTTTCTACTTTTTATTTTGATTTGTAGGATTCTTAGTTTCCTTTGTGGTAACCTTAATATTTACCCCTATTTTTCTAAGTTTATACCAGTCTTTCTTACTTTATATCACCTTAACGTATCCCCTCCATATGAGAAATCAATGTCAGCATTTTTTAAATCCCTCTTTTTTTGTTTTAATGTTGTCCTTTTTTATATATTGATATCTCGTTTCTCTATTTTCAATGTTCTAGCTTTGATGTATTTTTGACTTCCCTATCTGAGTCAATATCTGGTTGTTCTGTCCTGTGTTCTACTCTTGCATTGTTTTCTGGTGTTATTGATTATCTAACTGTGTGACTCCCTTTAGTATTTATTGTAATTTTGGTTTGGTTTTGCAAATTCCCTGAACTTATGTTTACCTGGAAATGCCCTAATTTCACCATCATATTTGAGAGACAGTTTTGCTGGATATATAATTCTTGGCTGGCATTTTTTTTTTCTTTCAAGGTTTTATATATGTCATCCGTTTGCCTTCTTGCCTGCATGGTTTCTGCTGAGTAGTCCGAGCTTATTGCAATTGACTCTCCTTTGTAGCTGACTTTTCTTTTATCCCTAGCTGCTTTTAAAGTTCTCTCTTTATCCTTGGTTTTGGTAAGTTTGATTATAGTATGTCTTGGTGACTTTCTTTTGGGATCTACCTTATGTGGGGTTTGATGAACATCTTGGATAGATATCTTCTCATCTTTTATGATATCAGGGAAGTTTTCTGTCAACAAATCTTCAACAATTTTCTCTGTATTTTCTATTATCCCTCTCCTGTTCTAGTACTCCAATCACTCGTAGGTCCCACATGACAGAGTTTCTTCATTCTTTTTAATTCTTTTATCTGATTTTTCCTCAAATAATTTGGTGTCAAGTGCTTTATCTTAAATGTCACTAAATCTAATTTCTTCTGCCTCAGTTCTGCTCCTATGACTTTCTATTGAGTTGTCTAATTCTGAAATTTTATTGTTAACCTTCTGGATTTCAGATTATTGTCTCTCTATGGATTCTTGCAGCATATTAAATTTGTCATTATGTTCTTGAATAACTTTTTTATGTTCCGCTACTACTTTGTCTGTATGTTCCCTGGATGTTTCTACATTTTGTAGAATTTCCTTTCTAATTTCTAGGAGAGTTCTGCATGTTCATCTTTTGTATTCTGCCTCTGGTAATTCCAAGAAATTCTCTTCTTCCAGAGAATTTATTGATTCTCCATTTTGGGAGCTTGCTGAAGCCATCATGGACTGCCTGTTTATGTGATTTGATATTGACTGTTGTCTCTGAGCCATCAATAAGTTATCATAATTTTATTTTATATTTGTTTATTGAGTCCTAGCTTCTTGTTTGGATATGTCCCAATAGGCGGCTCGTGTGCTCTAGTTTGATTATTGACACCTTTGAAACTCTAACATCCTGTCACCAGGTAGTTACTTCTGTAACTAAGTATGTGCACACAGGAGTCCTTTAAATTTTCCTATATGGTTTCAGCTCAGGTGTCCAGGCATTCTGTCACCAGGCGTGTGGTGCAGGCTCTCATCAACAGTCCTAGAGAAGCATAGGTGATTGGTGCAGGCACTGGGCTCTGGCTGTCGTAGGGGATCACACGCTGAGCCAGGCAGGGGGCTGACGGCTGTCCCTGAGAGTCTGAAAGGACATCCTATCTCTATTCCCTAGGGCAAGTAGGTGGGTGAGTTTTGCAGCTGGAGTATAAGCACCCTACTCTGTTGGCTGTAAAGACTCAAGGGTACCACTTTTTCTTGGACTCCAGTAGCAGGTGACTAGGTGGTTTAGGTGACATCACCAGTCCTCAAGCCCCTTTTGGGGATTGGTAGAAGTGCCTACTTAAGGGGCAGGGCTGTTTCTAGGGTCACAAATCTGCCACTTCACAACTGAAACAGTTGAAGTTAAACTTCAAAAGTTTTCCTTGTTGTACTGTTGTAGTGAGGGGTGACACTGTTGAGATGGTTCCCACAAGTCTTTACAGGGGTGTAAAGCACTCAAAGTCTGTGGACCCCTTATGCCTGTGCCTAGCAAAGGAGCTCTGCCGTCCCTGATTTCCTGGCTTTGGGGAGCCAGTACTTTATTTTTCCCTCTCCAAGATCAGGAGAATGGGTCAGGGCACCTTTTAGGATCTACTTCTGGCCCAGCAGACTCCTGGTAAAGAGCGCAGAGGGAGGAGGTAAAAGGGAGGGAGGTTTTCCGCAAATGGACTTTTTTTAAAAATTCCCGCAAAAGGCTGCATGCATGTACTTATCTTTAGCCACTTGGGAGCACATTTTCACTGGTTCGGAGTGTCCAAGCAGAATCTCTGCTGTCGGATATCTCTAAATGTAGTAACTGCTTTCTGAGTGTGCACCTGCTTCACTGCAGACCTGGAGCAGCTGAAGAGCTGCAGGCTCGCCACTGCCACTCTGGTGCTGCTGGCTTCTTCTGAACCGTCTCCCTCAACCCCCACCACTCAGTCCGATTCCTCAACTTTGCCTTGTTCAGGGCTCATAGATATTCATATGTAATCAAATCACTTGTTTTTCCAGGTCTTTGTTGTAAGAGGGATATAGGAAGCTTCTGACTACACCACCATCCTGGCCCCGCCTCCTGCAAAAAAACTTTTTAAAGTTTTAAAAATACAAGATTTTAATATGAGAACTAAAGTGTGCTGGACCCAATCCATTGTGTTTTCAATCACCTCATATGCATGTGAAAGCTGGACCATGAATAAGGAAGACAAATAAAAGAACTGATTATTATGAATTATGGCATTGGTAAAGAATATTTAATATACTGTGAACTGCCAGAAGAATGAACAAATTTGTCTTGTTAGCTGTACAGCAAGAATTCTCACTAGAAGCAAGGACAGTGAAACTTCGTCTCACATACTTTGGACATGTTTTCAGCAGGTGTCAGTCCCTGGAGAAGGCCGTCATGCTTGGTAAAGTAGACGGTCAGCAAAAAAGAGGAAGACCCTCAAAGACAGGGATTGACACAGTGGCTTCAGCGATGGGCTCAAGTATAACAACCATTGTGAAGATGGCACAAGACCGGGCAGTGTTTCATTTTATTGTAGGTGAGTCAGAACTGACTTGACAACAGCTAACAACACTTCCTGAATAAACCCTATAACTGTGTGTATAGTCTGTTGGTTCTTTGTGGCCATTGCAATGAATTATCAAACCCAGCAGAGAAGTATAGAGTGCTGTTTGAGGGGCAGCTGTGTTAGAATTGGTAAAAAGTTTGGACAGGAGATATATTTGACCTCCACTTTATAGGAATCAGCATTGGGCTGATGATCTTGATTCTCTCTCCTCCCCCTTGTGAAGTTGGACAAGGTCTGAGGACAGCAAATGCCATTTCATACCTTTCTTTGGAATTGACATGAATACAGATCTCTTCCAATTGGTTGACCAGGTAGCTGTCTTTCAAATTACTTGACACAGATGAATAATCACTTCTAGAGTTGGCTCTGTTTGTTGAAGCATCTCAGCTGTTGCCTCCCATAGCCCCTGCTTATTCCCTGTGTTCTATAATCCAGCCTTCTTGTAGCCCTGTATGGCCTGCAGTGTCCCCCTCTCCAGGGCAATGAGTATATACCCAAAAACCCACTGCTGTCAAGTCAATTCCGACTCATAGTGACCCTATATCATTAATATATTGATGTCAATTTATCAGTTTCGAGTGTCCTGTGTTCAGCTATTGCTAGAATACTAATGAGAGAATTGCTCTCAACAGGGTAAAAAGCACATTACTTGAACACGTTGTCATCAATTCCCATCACATTCACATTCCCTCTAGCAATGGACAAGGACTTCAATTTCTCACCTTCTCACCAATACTTCTTATTTTACTTTTCTTGTTTTTATTATAATCATCCTTATGGATGTGTAGGGGTATCTCATGGTTTGATTTCTATGTCTATAAGGGCTAATGATATTGAGCATCTTTTCATGTGTGTAACGTCCATATGTATATCTTCATTGAAGGAATATCTTTTAAAATCCTCTGCTTATTTTTCAATTGATTTATTTCATCATTTGATTGTTGAGATGTAGGAGTTACTTTTATGTTCTGGATACTAGATCTTGTTGGATATGTGATTTCCACCCTGTACTCTAATGGTAAATCAGAGTTTTATTTTTGTTTTTTTTGTTTTTTTTTTTACAAGATATATAGCACACATGAAGGCAGGAAAGGGGATAGTGTTTCAGGGGAAATCGTCCCTCAAGGAGGTAAAATATAAAGATCAGACAGGAAAAATAAAACAAAAAAAAAAAAAACCCTAAAACACTATTATTCCAAAATGTCTCTTCCTTCCTTATCCAAGCACCTACTTCCTGTCCCAGGACTGGTCACTGTACTAAGTGGATTCCAGTGTCCTCTTCATTCCCACCTCCTGCTATTGTCCTGGGAATTTGGGGTGCAGGCTCACACTGACTTCTTGAGACTGTGTGTTCCTACATAGTAGTGCACAGCTTACGGGGCTCAGCTGAAGGGAGAACTGATTCTCGACTATGTCTGTAGAGATGGAGATTAGCCTTTTTAGGGATGGGCTGCAGTAAGCGTTCCCATCAGAACATATCATTAAAATACACTCCAGTACTTCCTGCATGCTGGATGATCCTACTCCAGCAGTAACCCATGAATGTGATGGAGAATCCAAAGACAGCACAGGTGAAGGAGAGGGTCTGTGAGGGCTTCGTCAGAACTGGGCCTGACTCCTGCAGCTGCACGTGGTAAAGGACACCTGGGGACAAATAGGAACAAAGTGAGTCACAGACAAACACCACAGCCCATGGTCCCATCTCTGAAATCCTAGAAAATCTCACCTGGAAGTATAGCCACCAGGCAGAGGACGAGGCACAGCCACATCGTGTTTTTCTCCTTGAGGGTCCTGTCTTCCTCATAGATCCCAGCCCAGAATAAGAAATCACACTGAGCCACCCAAGGTTAAGGTCTTCCTCCCTCTAAGGCTGGAAGACAGATTTGCATGTGGGTGGCCCTGCAGCTACAACAGGGGAACAGGATGAAGGGAGACTCAGGATGTATGGGTTATCTCTTCATTCAGGCCTCTCCTCTATTTCACTGGTCCTGAAAGAGAGAAAGTTGATTTGGGTCCTGTGTAATAAGAGGTTGAATAGTCCCGAAAAAATGAGAACATATCAGCACTGAGTTTTTTTGTCCTCAGTTTGCAGTGAGGGATATCTATGAAGATACGGACACACAGTTTTGGCAGATATCGGAGTACAGCATGTATCCTGCCTGTGGTTTGCCCCTCCGAACACCACATACACATAGAAGGAAGTATCTCTGAGGGAATGTGACTGAGGCTCACTCAGATGCCCAAGAGGACAGTGATTCCCCTGCATCCAGCGTGGTGGGGGCAGGACCCCAGTGTGTGAAACACCTCTGATTTTCCTAGTGATCTCAGGATAAGATTCTTTTATATACCCAAGAAAAGTCAGAGTCTCCTAATCTCATTGGGACAAGGCTGGAAAAGAATTACGAAGAAAGAATTTCTTATTTACGGCACACTGGAAGCCAAACACTGTTTTTGGAATTGAGGCAGAAATGACTCTGAATGTCAATACATTTTCTAAAGTAGAATTCATTTTTATTCAGGAAATGGAATCATAATTAACAATAATATTAATAAATAATTAAAATTAATTAATTATCATGGAAATTTATTGTATGATACATATACTTAAATAATGTACTTTTAATCAGAAAACTCAAGTGTAGTTGGTACATAATTATTGGGTACATTTTCTTTTGATTGTGGAATTATACAAAGAATAATATATATAAATAGATAAGAAGAAATTAAAGTTGTTAATGATTTCATTTTACTTTTATCAACATTAATGTCCACAGAAGCAACGGTCAAGAAATAAAACGATATATTTAATTGGGAAAATTTGGTATGAAAAAACTCATTAAAGTATTTCTTTTCTCCTGAAAGTAGCATACTAGGGCTTTCCTCCAAGGCTTTTGCAAGTGATTTGAATATATAATTTTCAGTTAGCAGCCAAACACATTAACCATTTGCACCACCCAGAGACTACTTTCTTTAAAGTTTTAGAAAGTAAAGATGCAACTTTGATTACTGAGGTGCTTCTCACCCAATCAATGGTCTTTTGTATCACCTTATATACCTGTAAAAGTCGGATAAGTAAAACGAAAGCAGAAGAATTGTTACGTTTGAAATGTTGTGTTGGTGAAGACTATTGAATATTCTGTTTACTGACAAAAGAATTAACAAATTGGTCTTTGAAGAAATACAACTAGAATGCTCCTTAGAATTGAGGATGATGAGGCTTCAGCTTGCTTATTTTGGACATGTCATCAGAAAAGTCTGATCACTAAAAAAGGAACTCATGTTTATTAAAGTACAGGGTCAAGGAGGGGAAACTCTTGATGAGATAGATTGACACAATACCAGCAACAATGTACACAAACATACAAATGATTATGGAGATGGTGCTGGATCGAGCTGTTTCATTCTGTTATACATAAGGTTTCTATGAGTTAGGTCTGACTTAATAGCAAGTAACAACAAGAATGAAAACAATATACATACATGCATACATAATGGTGAAAAACTAGATGTTTTCCTCCTAAGATCAGGAATAGGCATGGATGGTCCCTCTCATCACTTCTATTCAACATTCTACTGAAAATCTAAGTTTGTGTAGTAAGACAAAAAAAAGAAATATACGGTTTATGGGTTTGCTAGTGCTGCCATAGCAAAGTACCTCAAAATGGGTGACCTATAAGGGCAGAAATTTGTTGTCTCACAGTTCCTGAGGCTAATAGTGCAAATTCTTGGCCATGTTCTATCTGAATGCTCTAGGAAAGAGTCTTTCTTGTTTCTCCCAGCTGCTGATATCTCCAAGTGTTTCATAGCATTCTTGGGTTTGTAGATGCATCTTCACAGGGTCATCTTGCCCCTGTGTGTCTCTCTAGATTTCTCTACTTCTTTATAAGGACAACACTCAGATTGGATGAGGACTATCTTATTCCAGAATGTTCTCTTCTTAACAGACATATTTAAAAACAAAAGGATATTTACAATAGAATCTCTCAAAATGAAACCTTCACTATAAATCTGACATATATGTAAGATATATATACAGAATACTAAAATTCGGATAAAATAAATCAAACAAGATCTACATAAAAAGAGAGATAATCTATGTACATGGCTTGGAAGACTAATATTGTTGACATATCAATTCTTCTTAGCACAATCTATAGATTAACATAATACCAATCAAATCTCATGAAGATGTTATTCAGAAATCAATAAACTGATTCTAACGTTTCTATGAAAGGAAAGATACACGGTATAGACAACACAACTGAAGAAGAACAACATTAGGAGGACTCATACTACCCAATTTTAATGTTTACTTTAAAGTTACAATAAGCAAAATGTTATGTTATTGATGAAATAACAGACACATTGATCTGTGAAACAGAATAGAGAGCTAAGAAAGAGGTCCACACAAATATAATGAACTGATGTTTGAGAAAACAGCAAAGACAATTCAGTGGAAGAGAGAATTTAGTTTTTTCATAAATGGGGCTAAATCAACTGAAAGCAAATGAAAATAAAATAAAATTAGACATATCTACCTTTCATAAAAGTAATTCAAAGTGGATTAGTGACCTAAATATATAATACAATACCCTGAAGCTTCTAGAATCACATATGAACAAATCTGGGTGACCTTGGAGTTTGTAATGAGTTTAGATATAACACCTAAATCATCATCTATAAAAGAAAAAGTTGATAAATAGGACATTATAAAATTTAAATATTTTTACTCTGTGAAAGAGATTATTAAAAAAAAAGAAAAGAGAAGACACGGTTAAAGAGGGAAATTTAAAAAAAATAGATCTGATAAAAGATTTGTATCCAAATATAAACTCAAAAATAAGAAAGCAAACAACATTCAAAATGAGTTAATGTTTTAGGACTGAAAGCTAAAGAACTGCAAATAAGTACAGTAATGCAGATGATAAATTGGTTTCACTCAGAGATACAGCTTGACAATTGTGATACTGCTAGACATGTATAGTGGAAGTGAAGGAATAAGTAAATGGATGGTGAATGGTGGGAGTCTACCTTTTCACAGTTACAAAGGGTGCTCACAGGTAAGCAATATGATTATCTCTGTATTTTCTTTCAGGAAATATAAAGCATTTCTTACAAAAGTAAAGATAATGTGAAATGGAAAAAAAGTGGCATGTAAATTACTCATTCTTTCCAACTTGGGTTTAATTGTTAGTAAAGTACAGAAAGTCACTATTTGGCACAGAACATCTGTGGGTTTCATGTAGCACTTGAGTTACAATTCAGATTACATAGAAAATGTCAGACTAGGAACAAAGTCAAGGAAATAAGTAATGGGAGGTAGAGCCTGGGGCATGTGACCACATTTCCCTCTTAGTTTGAAAAAAATACAGGCTCTGCATGACCCTGATTTCTCACAGGGTCTGAAATAATGAAGAACCTAGGCTAGACCGAAAGGAGTACCTCAGGGAAAGAGTCTGGAGGTAGAGGAAACCCTTGATACTAACATGAAGTCCCTCCCTGGTTCCTCTACACCTGGCCCTCTGGCTGATACTCTGAGCTTGGTTTCCTTGAGTGCCCCCTACTGTTCAGCCCCTCCTATAAAGGGAATGTTTGTGTCTGGGTTCTCAATGACTTCCCTTCACTGTGTCTCTCGCACGTTAATACATGGCTGTGTCCTCAGTGGTCACGAAGCTCTGTTGCAGGGAGACCTGTTTCCTGACCCTGTCAGTGGTGATGGAGATGTGGCCGTGGAAAGCCGTGTTGTAGATTGTGCTCCCTGTCCAGTACCCCATCCACTCCAGCCCTTTCCCAGGATGCTGGCGGATCCAGTACCTCCAGTAACTGCTGGTGATAGAACTCCCAGAGACAGAGTAGGGACAGAATCTGTGAGGGCTTCATCAACCCTGTGCCTGACTCTTGCAGTGTTGGCTCAGACAGGACACCTGGAAAAAAGAAGGGTCAAGGTGAGTCAGTCTCTCCTACACTGAAGTGACTGTAAGTCCTGGGGTCCCTGAGGCACTCAAACAGGAGGACTGCCAGTAGGCAGAGGAGTGTCCATAGCATTTCCATGGCTGTCTGGAGGATGAAGACCACTACGGGGGCCCAGACTGGGATGGGGATTTCTCTGAGAGCCCCATAGAGATTTGCATATGTGGGATTATGAGGGTATAAGAGTCTGAACCAGATGACAGTCATTGGGGATTCCCGTTTCCAGGGGATGGAGGTGGGGAAACTTCCAAGCCTGGCCCGAGTTGTTTTGGCTCCAGGTGTGGCCAAAACTTCTCTGACCTGTGATTATGGATGGTCCTCCTGCCTTCTCTCCTGCTTCTGCTCACAGGATCTTGTGTGGGGTGCAAAGTGCAGGGTCTGCACAGCATGGAATCACGTTCACACAGTTGAGGTCACCACATACCCTCCAAAGTCCTGTCTTGGCATGAACCAGACCAATTTTCCTGCAGTCATGGCCTGTGGCCAACTGAAACATTGTGTGCAGAGTGAAGGAAGAGTTGGGGTTCTGGGTCCTCCTGGGGTCATAGAGCAAAGTACAGCGGAGGTAAAGAGTTTTTCAACAATTACACAGCAAAAATCTGGGATTATTTTTCATATTCTAAAAAAAATGGAAAAAAAATTATACTCAGAAGACAGTACTTGGAAATATGCTTATTTGTTCTTAACATGGAATTACCATCATCTTGGGTTGTGTTTACAGTCTTTGGAAAGAAAAAAAAAAAACTTGATGGTTTAGGGAGATTTCACGGATTACCTCCCCTTCATCTCTAAACATATTGGAATTGGATAGGATACTGGATGCTGGGTTTTCCTGGGGATGCACAGAGATGTGTACTTAGATTTTTAAGGAAAAACCTGTGTTGAGAGGAGAGTGGGGGAGGCATTGGAGCTTTGAGAGGAGTATAGGTGGCATGAAACAATTCTCTGGGAGCAGTCAAGGGAGGTATGATCAAGGAGAAATGGCACATTATTGTGTGGCAGAAGTCAGGGCTATTTTAGGTGGTTGCTCATGAATTAGAGGAGATTCCAGTCATCAGGATGGTGTGGAGTGGTGAGTGTTTCCACCTTTGTTCAGTTCAGAACATTCAGGCAGGGGAGGGGTCATTGTAGTGATAGATAGAGTCAGTGCCCTTCATGCTGAATGAGAAAGAGGTGATTGTGTGGGGAGCAATGACTGCAGGGAGGAGGGGAACTTGGAGGTCCAGAGGACTCAATGGGTCTAGAAGTGAGAGTGTAGAGGAGCAGGATTGGGAGAGGAGAGGCGGTGACTGCAGTGAGAGCTTGAAATTGATCTTGGAGGGGAGTCAGTATTGGAAAGTCCAAGGTGTGAGATGTACCAAGGTGCTGTATGAGGAACCTGTTGTGTCTATCACATCTGTTCATGGGCGAAGTGGTCCCATTACTACAGGGGGCTGGATCAAGGACTGTTTGACCTGTGTCTCCAGGGTCCCATTGAGGGAAGGGCCCTGTTGTCCCCTGGCTCCACACTCAGCCTTTGTCCTTCAAGGGAGTAGCTGTTTTGAATGGAGAGGTCATGTCACCAGAGGGGCACACTGGACACTGAGGGTTCCTTCTGTCTCAGACCTTCCCCTGCACAGCTTATCTTTCTGTGGAAGAGGTTGGACTTGTACACCCTGGGCCTACCCAGGAGAGATGTGGGTATAGTCCACACCCTTAGAGGTTTGTTTGAATGAGGATGCTTCTACAGAGAAGGGGACACCAGACCAGCATGGGGAGATGGATGCTTCCATCAGAAGGAGGCTCTGGGGAGGGGGGTCAGCAGAGTCTATCACTATCTTGTAGGTCTCTGGGCAGAAAGTGAAGAAATAAACTATAGACAGAACTTTAAGTTCTTGACATGTAGTGTCTTAGTTATCTAGTACTGCTATAACAGAAACACCACAAGGGGATGGCTTTATCAAATAGAAGTTTATTCTTTCACTATTTAGGTAGCTAGAAGTCCAAATTCAGGGTGCTAGCTCCAGGGGAAGACTTTGTCTCTCTGTCGGCTCTGGGAGAAGGTCCTTATCATCCATTCATCCATTTTCCCCTGGTCTAGGAGCTTCTCAGTGCAAGGATCTTGAGTCCAAAGGACATGCTCTGCCCCTGGTGCTTCTTTCTTGGTGGCATGAGGTTCTTATCTCTCTACTCTCTTCTCTCTCCTCCTATCACTTGTAGGATAAAAAGTGATGCAGCCCACACCCAAAGGAAACTCCACTTACCTCGCATCAGGGATGTGACCTGATTAAGGGTGTTACATCCCATCCTAATCCTCTTTAACATAACCTAATCTTGGGTCAATAACCATAGGAAAAGATTAGGATTTACAACACGTAGGAAAGTTATATCAAATCACAAAATGGAGGACAAACACACACTACTGGAAATCATGGCCTAGCCAAGTTGACACATATTTTCTGGGGACACAATTCAATCTTTGATATTAATGTCTTAGGCTGGGTTCTCTAAGGAAGCAAAGTCAAAGAAGTGTATAAATATACATACGTTGTTATTGTTCTTTTTAGGTGCCACCAGGTCAGTTCCTACTTGTAGCAACTCTATGTACAACAGAAGGAAACACTGCCTGGTCCAGCATCATCCTTGCAATCGTTGTTATGTCTGAGCCCATTGTTACATCCACTGTGTCAATCCTTCTTGTTGACAGTCTTCCCATTTTTCTCTGACCCTCTACTTTACAATATGTCCTTAGATACATTTATAGAGAGATTTATATCCAGGAAATAGCTTATGCAGTTGTAGAGGCTGGAAAGTCCTGAGTTTGTGGGTCTGGTTGGAGAGGAATATTTCAGCTGCAGAGGCTGGCAAACCCAAGATTGGCATCTCAGATAAAAGGCCTCTGGCCCACAGGCTGCTGAGGCTGATGAATTCCAAGATCAGCAGGTAAGCTGCTAGCTCAAGTCCCAAGAACTGGAGGTCAGATGAACAGGAGCCAGCTGCAGGATCCAGAGTGAGCAAAAGCCAGATAACTTTGCCAGAAAGTTCACCTGTTTTGGATGCAGGCAACATCCCCAGAGAAACTCCCTTTCAACTGATTGGCTGCTCTTAACAGATCTCAACATGGAGGTGATTACATTATCTCAGATCTCTTTATGGAAGTGATTACATCATCACATAGCTACCAAACTACACCATAATGACTGCCAAACCACTGAGAATCATGGCCCAGCCAAGTTGACTCACAACCATAACCATCACATGCAATTAATACTAGGCTAGAAGAGCATATCCCAGTTATTTATTTTTGTGGATCATTCAGATTTAATGTTGAAATAAAAATCCCACACCAAGAAAATTCACTTAAAAAATCCACAATTGTTGAGAATTTAAAACCAGAATTTTTCTCAGAAATATTTTAGCACATAAAGCATAGAATGAATATAATCTTAGTTTACTTCAGTGCTTCCTAGGTTTCTTTCAGCTGGAAAATTAAGAAATTATGACTTTTTACTCTGCATCACTGTCTACTTGAAAAAACAGACTGGGTCGGGCTTATAAATGAAGGTGGGGTCCCAGATTTCCTCTGAACCTGTGGGAAAGCACCCTGAAAAGGTCCAAGGTGTTTGCAGAGACTTAATTAACTGCATTTGAAGAACCACAAGGTTTCTTGGGGGAAGTAATGAGGAGCTCTGAGAGAGTTCAGGCCAGTTTAATCAAAACATTTAATACTATGTGTCAGAGAAGCAACTAACTTTATTCTTTTCAGAGTTTTTTTAAAATAGAGTTTTGTTTTTAAGAACAGTTTTAGATTGATGAAAATTAATTGAGATATAACAGAGAAATCCCATATACCCCCACGCCACCACCACTCCATATATACATTAGTATGATACATTAGTCACAACCAATGAACAAATATTGAAATGGTATTATTAATTAAAGTCAATATTTTATCAGATTTCCTTAGTTTTCAACTCATGTCCTTTTTCTGTCCAGGATTCCATCTAGGACATCACATTACTTTTAGTCGTCATGAGTCCTTGGCCTTCTCTTGGCTATCATAATTTATAACGCTATCCTTGTTTTGTTTTATTTTGTTTTTACCTTGACAATTTGGAGGTGTACTGGTCAGATATTTTGTAGGAAGTCCATCTATTGAAATTTGTCTGATGTTTTCTCATGATTAGAGAGAGATCATAAGTTTGTGGGAGAAAGATGTATAAATTCCCTTCTAATCACTTCATGTCAAAGTTATACACTGTTAACATGACTTACCACTGTTGGTGTTGATCACCTGGCTTAGGAAGGGTTTTGTCAGATTTCCCCATTTTAAGATTACTGTTTTTTTTTCCCCTTCCAGGCAGTACTCTCTGGAAGAAGTCAGACTGATTTTGCTTTGGTTTGTTGGTTTTTGCAAGAGAAATAAGAGACATGAAGGCAAAAAAAAGGAGAGAGTCCCAGGGAGCACCCTGTGCTCATAGAGGAGAAAAGCAAAGTTTAAGGATGGGAAAAAAGGAAGAAAAACAAATAACTATTTTACCTTTTTCTCCACATACTTCTTCCTGTCCCTGGGGCTGAGCTACTGTAGTTGGTGGGTCCTGAATGTCCCTTGCAGACTGGGCCCCTCTTGTCATCCTGCAGTGGGAGGTTGGTGTCTGAGTATCTTCGACAGTGATATGCAGCTGTGTCGTTGGTGGTCCCAGACCTCAGTACAGGGTGAACTAGTTTCCGACTGTGTGCCTGGAGACAAAGCTGTGGCTACTGAGGAATGGACTGTAGTAAGAGTAACCATTATAACATATGTCCATGATCCAATCCAGTCCGATCTAGGGAGACTACTGAATCAAACACGGTGACCCTTTAGTGACTGCACAACCCAATACAGCACAAGTAAGGGACAGGGCCTGCACGGCCTCATCAGTCCTGGGCCTGACTCCTGAAGCTGCACCTGGGACAGGACACTTGTGAACAAAGAAGACCATAGTGAATCACAAGCAGACACCACAGCCCACGACCCCATCTCTGAAATTTTGGAAAATGTCACCTGGGGTACAGCCACCAGGCAGAGGAGGAGGCACAGCCACATTAAGTTTTTCTCCTGAAGGGTCCTCTCTTCATCAGAGACCACAGCCCAGTGAAGAAATGACACTGACCTGCCCAAGCTAAAGGCCCCTTCTGCCTCTGTGTCTGAAAGAGAGATTTATATGTGGGTGGCCCGCAGCTACAAGAGGGGACTTGGGGTGCTCAGGGTCCATCCTTTCATGCACCCATACCCTATTACTCTGGTCCTGGCAAAGAAGAAATTGAAGTGGGCCACCTGTAAGAAGATGGCAGATAGTCGAGAGGAAATGAGAACTTTTCATCCCTGATATTGATTGTCCTCAATTTGTGTGGGGAGTATCTATGGAGATACTGACACACAGTTCTGGATGATTTTGGAGTATAGCATGCATACCATGTACTGCCCCTCTTATCAGCACACATACGTGTAAAGAAGCCACTCTGAGAGACATGCACTGAGACTTACTCAGTTGCCTGAAAGAACAGTGATCTCCTTGCACCCCTGTTTGGTAGAGGAAGAGACCCTAGTGTGTATGAAGCTTTGATCTATCATAGTGTTTTCAGAACAAGGTTCTTTTCAAATGTGTAGAAGTCAAAGTTTCCTAAACTCACCAGGACAGGAGTGGGTAAACAGTTACAAAAATATTTTCACTATCACAACCATTGTGTCTATAAATATTCTTTCTGCCCCTTTATCCCTCTCTTTTCCTTCCAGAAGTCACATAAGACATATGTTAGTTTATTGAATGGTGTCCCACAGACGTTTTAGCCCTGTTTATTTTTCTTTATGTTCTTCCAACCAGATCATTTCAATTTTATTATCTTTAAGTTCACCTATTTTTTTCTTCTTCCAGCTCAAATCTGCTCTTGAACCCCTCTAGTAAATTTTTCATTTCACTCATTGTACTAATCAGCTGTATAATCTCTTTGTACTTCTTTTTTTTATAATTTATTCTCTTTATTGATGTTCTCATTTTGTTCACACATTGTTTTTATGATTCCCTTTAATTCACTGACCGTGTTTAATTATTTGAGAATATTAATATTGTTATTTTAAAGTGTTTTCTAGTAAATCCAATGTCTGGGATTTCTCAAGAATCATTCTGTACCTTTATTTGTTTCCTTGAATGAGCCATAGTTTTCTGTTTCTCCGCAAGTTGCTTTTGGCAAAGGGACACTTGAATAATATAAAATAATAAGTATTAAAATCAGATTCTCCTCCTTCCTCAGGTTTAGCTGTTTTTAGTTTGTTTGATTGAGTTGTCTGTTAATTGAGTGAGTTTTCCAAAATCTTTTTTCAAGACTGTATTCCTTCAAGCATGTGTTCTCTGAAGTGTCTATTCCTTTAGTTTGTATTTGGATAGTGTTCAGACAGAGATATCCATAAATGGAAGTAGTTCAAAAGAAAAAAAAAATGAGAAAATAAAATCAAACAAGTGAAAGACAATAATAGAAACAAAGTTTTTCAAGATACAAGGAAAAGATTAGTCCAAAGGACTAAAGGATCACAACTACCACAGCCTCCACCAGACTAAGTCCACTACAACTATATGGTGCACGGCTACTACCACTGACTGCTCTGACAGGGATCATGACAAAGGGTTGTGGACAGAGTTGTAGAAAAATGTAGAAAAAAATTCTAACTCACAAAAAAGACCAGACTTACTGGTCTGACAGAGACTGGAGAAACCCTGAGAGTATGGCCCCGGACACCCTTTTAGCTCACTAATGATGTCACTCCCAAGGTTCACCGTTCAGCCAAAGATTAGACAGCACCATAAAATAAGATGAGACTAATGGGGCACAACAGTCCAGGGACAAGGACTAGAATGCAAGAAAGGACAGGAAAGCTGGTAATAAGGGAACCCAAGTTTGAGAAGGGACAGTGTTGACATGTTGTGGGGTGGTTAACAATTGTCCTAAAACAATATGTGTACTAACTGTTTAATGAGAAACTATTCATTCTGTAAAACTTCATCTAAAGTAAAAAAGAAAGGAAAAAAAAAAAAAAGAAAGTTTTTGCAGTCGTTGCAGACATGCTCTGGGATGGTCGTATCCTTCAACACTTATCCAGGCTTACACTGAGACTAGAGAGTAGGCCATATGGAAAGATTAGGGTTTTCTCCAGTATTTCCAGAGCATGTGTCTTTCTCTGCAAGTGCACCTCCCTCTGTAATTCTTCTATATAAATGGTGCTTTTGAATGTGCTAATTTCTCTAGAAAACTCTCTCCACAGCTTTTCTGCTTTGGCCTTGAGCCTTCTGTGTGTGTTTTAATTGCACACTTTTGCTTCAGGTGGCTACTGGATTTTCCTTCCCTTTACTGCATTTTGGGTTATACGGGCAACTTTTCTATCCTGTATGATTTCTGAGATGGACAAAACATTGATGAGTCCTTTGCTTCAGTCATTCAGGTAGCCACTTGGAAGGTTAGAAAAGAAAGCCCAATGATGTGTGGATATTTTCTGTTCTGCTTCCTCCAGAACCAGGAACCAAGGTTCCAGGCTGGAAATGGAAGCTCTTGCTTCTAGTTGATGTGGAGTGGGACAGGGATGGAACAGAGCCAGGAACACAAGCCACAAAGCTTTCCTACCATTTAGAAGTTGTCATTTTCTTGATTCAGTGTTCCTGTGGTTGATGTGAACTGTTTACTGTTCACCAGAGTTATGGCAATGTTATTTCTGACAGTTTATGCTACCTTTTTTGTTTCTGTGGCAAGGCCAAAGAACTTTTTTTACTGCATCTTGTTGACTTTACTTTTGTTAAATTATAGTTTATTAAAATCCACATCTAATACAAGTTTCTTCAGTTTTGTTTTTTTATCCCAGGATCACATACAGTACATTACATTTAGTTTCATGTCTCCTTAGGGTCTTCTTAGCTATGATAATTTCTCGGATTTCCCTTGTTTTTGATGATACTTTTTTGATGACAGGTATTTTGTAGCATGTCCCTTTTTTGAATGTTTTCTAAAGTATTTTTCGTAATTAGACTGAGGTGATGGTTTATTGGGCATATGGGCACAGAGGTAAATGCCCTTCTCATTGTATTGTATCAAGGGTACTATATCAATATGATCTATCACTTTTGATGTTGATCCCAGTTACCTAGTTGAGGTAGTGATAGTGATGTATCTCCACTGTAAATTTACTCTTTTTTCATCCTTCCATTGTGTAGTCTTTGATGGGAAACCAGGTTTTTTGAATAAGAGAGATAGACAAGTTTAAGGCAGGAAAGAGGAGAGAGTCCCAGAGAAAAACGTTTGCTTATAGAGGAGAACAACAAAGTTTAGGTTGGATAATTGAAAAAAAGAAAAAGAGACAAGAAAATAAAACTTTATTCCTTTGATCTTATATACTTGCCACCTGTCCCTGAAGCTAGGCCCCTGTGCGCTGGGGTCCTGAGCACACCCTTGTAAACTGGCCTACTCCTTACAGGGGAGGTTTAATGTCTGGGTTTACACTACCTTCTTCTCATTGTGTGTTTCTTGCACAGTAATACATGGTCATTTCCTCAGCAGTCAGGATGCTCAGCTGCAAGGCAAACGGGTTTTGGGCTATGTCTCTGGAGATGAAACTGTGGCTCTTGAAGTTGGGCTATAGCAAGTTTTCACATGATAACATATGTAACAAATCCACTCCAACTCTTTCCTCAAGGGCTGGTGGATCCAACAGTTGCAACTGGTTGTGATGGAGAATTCAAGAGACAACACATGTAAGGGAGAGGGTCTGCGAAGGCTTCAAACTTCCTGGGCCTGACTCCTGCAGCTGCACCTGGGACAGGATACCTGGGGATAAGGAGAACCACAATGAGTCATAAGCAGAAACATCAGCCCAAGGTCCCTTCTCTGAAATCTTGGGAAATCTAACCGGGAGCTGCAATCACCGGGCAGAGAAGGAGACATGGCCATGTCATGTTTTTCTCCTCGGCATTCTTGTCTTTCTCAGACACCCTAGGCCACAGTGAGAAATCACACTGTTCTGCTCAAGCTTAAGGCCCTTCCTCCCTTCCTGGCTGGAGAGAGATTTGCATGTAGGCAGCACTGCAGTTACAATAGGGGAGCAGGGTGAGGAGGGAACTCAGAATGCAAGGGTCATGTCTTCATGAAGACCTCCCACCCATTTCCCTAGTCCTGGCAGAAAAGAGATCGATTTGTATCTCCTGTGAGAAGAGGGTGGATAGTCTAGAAGAAATGAGAACCTTCCAACACTGGGGTTGATTTTCCTGGTTGTCATGGGGAGCATCTATGCAAATACATAGTTCTGGATAATTTTGAATTTAATGTGTTCCCTGTGTGCCATCTCTCTGATTACCTCTCACGCGTAGAAGACAGTCATGTCTGAGAGATGTGTCCAAGCCTCACTTAGTGATTTTCCTTCACTTCTGTGTGGTGGTGGGAGGTTCCCCAGTCTGTGAGATGCCTCTGTCTATTACTGTGACCTCAGGACAATGTTCTTTTCATCTATTCAGGAATATCAAACTTTCCTAAACTCACCAGGACAGAGGTTGATAAAGAATTACACAAAGTCTTTCACAACCACAGCACACACAATGTTAAATACTACTGTTAGAAGTGAGACAAAAATGATCTTTGAAGGTCAGTATATTTCCTAAAGTAGGATTGCTTCCACTTGAAGAAAAAATTATCAAAGTATTGTGGGATTCCTATTATATAAGTGCATTTGATTAAAATAAAGTAATTTTAATAAGAAAGGTTATTTTGCAATTGCTACCTTCAGACAGGCAAATTCCGTTCACATACAATGTAATTACGCACTCAGAAGTTTTGTGAATTTGTTGCTGTTATTGCTTTAATTTTATTGTGGTTAATATATATATAAGATAAAATTAGCCATTTTAATTAGCAATTTTATTGTTGTTTTACAAGATTTATGTGTACAATTAGGTATCACTAATTATACTCACAATATTGCACAATAATCACCACTATCTATTTCCAAATTTTTTTCATTAGCCCGTCCAGAGCCTCTGTACACATAGAGAACCAACTCTGCCAACCCATAATAACAATAAATCTACTTTCTGTCTCTATGAATTTGCATATTTTAGATATTCCAGAAAAGCAAAGCAAAGACGTCACCTTGAAGACTAAGGTGCGCCTGACCCAAGCCATGGTGTTTTCGATTGTTTCATATGCATGTGAGTGATGAATAAGGAAGACTGAAGAAGAATTGATGCCTTTGAATTGTGGTGTTGATGAAGAGTATTGAATATACCAGGGACTACCAAAGGAACAAGCAAATCTGTCTTGGAAGAAGTACAATCAGAATGCTCCTTAGAAGCAAGGTTGGCGAGAGTAGTTCTCACATAGTTTGGACATGTCATCAGGAAGGATCAGTCCCTGGAGAAGGACATCATGCTTGGTAAAGTAGAGGGTCAGCGAAAAAGAGGAAGACCTTCAACAAGATGGATTGAC
>NW_004443989.1:14316584-14332265 GCF_000243295.1 Trichechus manatus latirostris
TGGAGAAGGACATCATGCTTGGTAAAGTAGAGGGTCAGCGAAAAAGAGGAAGACCTTCAACAAGATGGATTGACACAGTGGCTGCAACAATGGGCTCTAGTATAACAAGGATTGTGAGGATGGCACAGGACTGGGCAATGTTTTGTTCTGTTTTACAAAGTGTCGCTGTGAGTTGGAATTGACTCGATGGCACCTAAGAACAACAGATATTCCAGATAATTGGGATCATACATTATATATCTTTGTGTCTGGGTTATTTCATTTAGCATAATGTTTTCACGGTTCATCCATTTCATAGCATGAATAATAACTTCAACCCTTTTTGAGACTGAATGATATTCCATTGTATGCATATGGGATATTATGTTTACTAATTCACTTGTTAATGAACACTTGGGTTGTTTTCAGCGTTTAGCTATTATTATGAATAATAATGTGATAAGATTGATGGAGCCCCGGTGGCTCAGTGGTTAAGAAGGTTGAGAGTGTGAAGCCACCAGTTGCTCTTTGGAAACTCTATGGGGGCAGTTCTACTCTGGCCTTTAGTGTCCCTATGAGTCGGAATTGACTCGATGGCAATGGATTTGGTTTTGGTTTTGAATCTTTGATTTACAAGCTTCTGCTTGAGTCCCTGCTTTCAATAATTTTGGTATATACCCAGAATTGACTTGACAGCAACAGGTTTATGTTTTTTTTTTTGAAAGACTAATAATACATTTGAACTCTTTTCACGTGCTTATTGACTGTTTGTAAATGTTTTTTGGAGAAACATTTTTAAAATCCTTTGTTCATTTTTCAACCTAGTTATTTGCCTTATTGCTGAGTTATAAGAGTTGTTTTTATATTCTGGATACTAGATCCTAATTAGATATTTGATTTTCTCTCTGTGTTCCTTGGAAGGGAAACAGAAAGTATTTTGTTCTGTATTTACAAGAAATAGACACGAAGTTAGGAAGACAGGAGACAGTCCCAAGATTAACCATTTACTCAGAGAAGAAAAACAAAGATCAGAGAGCAAACCCCCCTCCAAAAAAAAAAAAATCCTCTATCCTTCAGTCTTCAAACACTGTCGCTGTTTCTGGGACTGGGTTGCTGAACTTAGTGGATCCTGAGTTCTCCCTGCAGCCCAGCTACTTCCTGCCAACCTGTGGGGAGGTTTGTATCTGGGATCTTACTGACTTCCTTTCATTGTGTCTCTAGCACAGCAGTACACAGCTGTGTCATCAGTGGTCATAGAGCTCAGCTGCAGCGAAAACTCATTCTTGGACGTGTTCCTGGAAATGGAGGTGTGGCTCTTGAGGGATGGGTTGTAGCTAGTGCTACCATGTTAACTTATGCTCAGTCCACTACAGCCTCTTCTCGGTGGATTGGCAAATCCAGTGCCAATAGTAATCACTGGTAGTGATGGAGAATCCAGAGATAACACAAGTTAAGGAGAGGGTCTGTGAAGGCTTCAGCAGTCCTGGGCCAGACTCTTGCAGCTGCACCTGGGACAGGATACCGAGAACAAGGAAAACAACAGTGAGTCACAAGCAGAGACCAGAGCCCACAGCCTCATCTCTGAAATCCTGGAAAATCTCACCTGGGGCTGCAGCAACCAGGCAGAGGAGGAGGAACAGCCATTTGATTTTTTTTTTTTTCCTGGAGGGTCCTTTATTTCTCAGATATCCCAGCCCAGAGTGAGAAATTACACTTAGTTGCCAAAACTTAAAGCTCTTCCTCCTTCATTGACTGAAAGAGATATTTGCATGTGGGCAGCCTTGCAGCTCCAAGAGTACAATAGGATGAGGAGAAGACTAGGGTTCATGGGATCATCCCTTTATGCAGGTCTCCCCCTATTTCCCTGGTCCTGGTAGAGAGTTAAGTGATTTGGGTTCTGTGTTCAAAGAAGGTGTACTCTCCAGAGGAAGTAAGAACCTATCAGCACTGGTATTGATTGTCTTCAGTTTGTGTTGAGGAGTATCTCTGAAGACGAAGACACACAGTTTTGGGTGATTTTGGAGTACTGTCTACCTTATGTTCCAGACCTTCTGGTCACTACTTATATGTGGAAGGAAGACATGTGTGAGGGTTGTGACCCCAGCCCCAATCAGAGGCCTAAGTGGACAATGATTCCCTTGCACCCTTGTGTTTTGGCAGAAGGGATCTCCTGTGTGTGAGATATCTCTCTCTTTCCTAGTGATCACAGAACAAGGGTCTATTCCTATATCCAGGAAAATCAAATTTTCTTAATGTCACCAAGACAGGCATGTATAAAGAATTTCAAAAGACCTTTACAGTTACAGCCTACAGGAGGTCAAGCACTATTACTGGAATTGAGGCAAAAATGATTTTCTGAAAATCAACAATTTTTTAAAGTACATTTCTGTTGCAGCGGTGACGGTTGTCAGGGCGGCGAAGACAGTAGCCAAACACAACTCTTACAGAGAAGTGGGGCCAGGAGGGTCACTCTGAGGAGTCGACCCCGGCTTCAGTCCCAGGAGTTTATTTATAGTCAATACAGCAAGCAATGAAGCAAATAACAGAACAATGGGCTTTGGGTGAATAACAATAAGTTTTGGGCAAGGGAGAAGGAATTCAGGTAAACAAGCCAATCAGTAACGGGACAATAGGTTTGGGAAAACAAGTCGTGACAAGTCTCAACATGCTGTGCAGCATAGAGTCCTGTGGGAGCTGCAGTTGTCAATAGTGCAGCCATGTTTAAATGGCATATATCCCCACAGGATTCAGTTGATTATAGGGGAATTAATGAATTATTATGGAAACTCATATTATCCCTGTGTAGCTTTAAAAATATACAGTATCTTTTGAGCTATAAAACATACCTTAACTAATTTTAAGTAAGAAATTTTAAATCACAAAGAAATCAAATTAGAATTCAACAAGAGAAAGGAAGCTGGTAAATCCCCAAATATCTGGAGATTAAATAGAGCACTTCTAAATAACACATTGTCAGAGAATAAGTCTCAAGAGGAATTTAAAAATATTTTTACAAAACGAGTATAAATATACAAGTTTTCAAAATTTGTAGGATCTAGACAGCAGAAGTAGTGCTAAGAGGGGAATTTATATCATTGAATTTATATATTTCAACAGAAAAAAGATGTAAAATCAATAATCTAAGCTTCCATTTTAGGAAACTGGATAAAGAAGAGAAAATTAAGAATAGAATAATCAGATGTAAGAAATCAGATTTGGAGTAAAAATTGAAAACAAGAAATAATAGAGAAAACAAAACCTCATTTTTTGAAAAATTTGATAAAATTAATAAGCAATGCTAGACACAAACAGACAGGACACACATTATGAACTTCAAAAATAGGGTGCCTCACTGCTGAATCTATGTGCATTAAATGATAATAAATGAATATTGTGAACTACTCTATGGCCACAAACATGGTAAATGAGCTGAAATAGACCAATTTATTGAATGACACAACCAAATTTCAATTAAGTAAATATAGATAATCCTAGTAGGCATATATCTGTTCAAGAAATTGAATCAATAATTGATAACCTTTCAAAACAGGGACACCATGACCACATGGTTTCGTTGGTGAATTCCACCAGAATTTAAAGGAAGAAATGATAACAATTCTTCTAAAGAACTTCCCCTAAGACAGTTGCCTTGAAAGATATGTCTGATTATCCTCAGGACCCGCCTCCATCACTCATCTTTACTTCTAGTGCTATAATTTGACTCACGCCCCAAGAACCCCCAAAAGGTGAGGTACAAAATATAACCCATAAGTACATGCACTACACTCCAAAACACTATATGTGTTTTCTACTTTATACAGACATAAATGCAAATATATGTGTGTGAATGGATATTAAGTTTGTGAAATAATTGTGGAATTAGCATAAAGTTGCATTAGGTGAAATTTGTTAAGATGGGCCCACTAAGCAGAGATATTAGATTTAATGTGGTAGTTCAAGAAGTTAGGAAGGGGTCTAAGTATTTGTTTTGTTGGTTGGCTGAAACATGTATCAAAAGGTGTCTACATTAAACGAAGCATAAATGACAAAAGTGCCTTGCTATACTCTAGAAGAAGATATCCAAATGTTTAGGGAGATTGAAATATTAAAGTTGATCTATCACAAAAGACCCAGCTACCCGCTCTGGGAGAGACCTGGGGCACACTCCCATAATGAAAGATACAGCAAGTTTTTTTTTTTTTTCCTTAAGGGAACAGATACTTACTCTGGATATGGATTTGCCTTCCCTGAATGCAATGCTTCTGCTAAAACTATCACTTGTGGACTTACAGACTGCCTTACCCATCATTGTCATATTCTACATAACATTGATTCTTACCAAGGAACTTACATTTTGTAGCAAATAAAGTGCAACAGTGGGTCCATGCTTATGGAATTCACAGGTCTTACCAAGTTTGTTATCCTGCAACAGCTGGCTTGATACGATGGCAGAATGGTCTTTGAAGACTCAATTACATGTCAGTTATGTGGCAATACTTTAGATGTCTGAGATGATGTTCTCCAGGAGGCTGTATATGCTCTAAATCAACATTCTATATATGGTGATTTCTCTTCCATAGCCAGTATTCACAGGTCCATGAAACAAGGGGTGAAAATGGGAGTGGTGCCACTCACCATCAACCTTAGTGATTCACTCACAAAAATTTTGCTTCCTGTCCACAACACCTTATGTTCTTCTGGTCTAGAGGTCTTAGTTTCAAAGGGAGGATTGCTCCTACTCAGATACAGAACAATGAACTGGGAGTTAAGAATGCCACCCAGTCACTCTGAGTTCCTCATACCTCTGAATCTATAGGAAAAGAAGTGATTTACTGTACTGGCTGGTGTGACTGACTTTAATTACCAAGGGGAAATTGGACTGTTATTACATATTGGAAGTAAGGAAGAGTATGTCTGGAATACAGAAGCTCCTTTAGGGCATTTCTTAGTATTATGATGCCCTATAATTAAAGTCAATAGAAAACTACGATAATTCAATTCAGGCAGAACTCCAAATGGCACAAACATTTTAAGAATGAAGGTTTAGGTCACTCCACTAGGCAAAGAAGCAAGATCACCTGAGATTCTTGTGGAGGGCAAAAGGAATATGGAATGGCTAGTGGAGGAAGGTACTATACTTCTAAACATCAGCTAAGACCACTGAACCTGTTGTAGAAAGGAGGACTATAATTTTTATGAGTATTTCTCCATTATATTTGTATAAATGTATGTGTGAGATAATAGTGGAAGTGTGTATATCAACTATCTGTGTTTTCTTCCCACTCTTATTCCCTTACTTGTCATATAACGTAAGATTTATTAAGTTTACATTGTAACGTTTAAGTTATAGGATATGACAGAGAAGAGTGAACATCACCCAAAGAATTTGCATCCTCTTCTTCCTGTCCCCACAACCCTGTGGTCTACTACTCTAGAGGTCTTAGATACAAAGGGAGGAACACTCCCAGTAGGAGACACAATGATGTTTTTATCAAACTGGGAATTAAGAATGCCAGCGAGTCATTTTGAGCTCCTTACAAAGTCGCTGTACCAAATACACAGAGTTACTTTCCTATAAAGAATTGGTCAAGATGCATGTCTAAGTTGGTGGAGTCATCAGATGCTTCCTGTGGTCTCTCTTACAACAAAGGCCAAAACAAAACAAAAAAACAAGTGAATCGATTATATGTGACAATCTAGGACCCCTGAACATCAAAGACAAAGTTGAGGAGTCGGATTGAGCAGCAGGGGCAGAGAGAGACAGCTCAGAAGCAGTGAGTATTTGCCAGACCTGACTTGGCTGGCACCCTGCAGGTTGGATTGGCTAGCAAGAGTAGGGTGAGACAAGCAGTAACGCTCAGGATGCGTTTTCCACACTGTGAGAAACCGAATGGCAGAGAGTCTGCAAAAGCCTCTGGAACCAGGGAGAAGTGATACTGAACCTTTGAAAGTTAAGTGAAAGTGTCTAACCTACCACATGAGGCCAAAAATCCCTTCCCCTTCTTGGAAGTAACTCTCTGCCATTTACTTGTCCCCTCCTCGCTCTGCTCCAATCACAGTCGGGCTTTAGCAATTGCTGCTCCCCCTGGGCTTGAAGTGCAACCTATACTGCACCCTGAGCCATTCTTCTGGCTTTAGAGAGGGAACAAATTAAGAAACAGGAAAAAATAATCTGCCAACTCCCCTAAGCCAGGACTTCAAGGCAGACATAGGCCCTTTGCCTAATCTCTGGCATTTTTTGCCTAGGTACCCCTGTCTAGACCTGTGTGGACCCATTACAATATCATAGGCCCTCATTAGCATAATACAACAGGGTACATATCTGAAGCCTATTTTCAACTGCAACAGCTAAGGGGGAGTGGCAGGTTCATGACATTTGACACCACCCTACCCATTAAGAAGGTCCCTCACCCACATTAGGGACCTTGAGGACCAATTTATTTGAGGAAAAATCAGATAAAAGAATTTTAAAAAATGAAGAAATCCTAAGAATTATGTGTGACTCTATCAAGAGAATAACCTATGAGTGATTGGAGTACCACAACTGGGGGGGGGGGGATAACAGAAAATACAGAGAAAATTGTTGAAGATTTGTTGGCAGAAAACTTCTCTGATATTGTGAAAGACAAGAAGATATTTATTCAAGAAACTCATGGAATCCCACACAGGGTAGATCCCAAAAGAAAACACAAAACATATTACAATAAAACTAGCCAAAACCAAATATACAGTTTTAAGAGCAGCTAGAGATAAATGAAAAGTTGTCTACAAAGGAGAGTCAATAAGACTACTCAGTAGAAACCATTCAGGCAAGAAATCAATGGGAAGATGTACATAAAGCCTTAAAGGAAAAAAAAAAAAAAATTGCCAGCCAAGAATTATATACCCAGCAAAACTTTCTCTCAAATAAAATAAGATGGCAAAATTAGGGCATTTTCAGATAAAAAGAAGTTTAGGGAATTTGAAAAACCAAACCAAAATTATAAGAAATACTAAAGGGAATCCTCCAATTAGAAAATCAATAACATCAGACAACAAACCAAGACTAGAACACAGACCAGAACAACCAGATATCAACCCAGATAGGGAAGTCACAAAAATACATGAAAACTAAAACACTGAAAATAGGGAAACAAAGATGTCAATATGTAAGAGATGACAACATAAAAATAAAAAAAAGGGACTAGATAATGTAATCATAGAACTTTCATATGGAGAAGAAGTCAAGGAATATTAAGAAATAGAAGTCTGGTGCAAACTTAGAAAACTAGAGATAAATATTAAGGTAACCACAAAGGGAACTAAAATCCTACACATCAAAATAAAAAAGAAGAAAAACATAAAGACTCAGTAAATAAAAATCAGCAACAATGAAAAAGATGAAAAGACAATACCTAAAGAAAAACAACTCAGCACAGACAATTAAGTAGAATAAAGAAACTGTCAAAAGCACACACACACACAAAAATCAAAATGAAAGCACTAAACTTATACCTATCAATAATTATGCTAAACGTAAATGAACTAACTGCACGAATAAAGAGACAGAGAGTGGCAGAATGGATAAAAAACATGATCTGCCTATATGCTGCCTACAAGAGACACACCTTAGACTTAAAGACCCAAACAACCTAAAACACAAATGATGGAAAAAATATATCAAGCAAATAACAATCAAAAACAAGCAGGAGTGGCAATATTAATCTCTGACAAAAATAGACTTTAAAGCAAAATTTACCACAAAGCATAACAAAGCACTCTATATAATGATTAAAGGGTCAATACACCAGGAGGATATAACTATAATAAATATTTACGCACCCAATGAAAGTGTTTCAAAATACATAAAACAAACTTTAACAGCACTGAAAAGAGAAATTGGCAGCTCCACAGTAGTAGTAGGGGACTTCAACACACCGCTGTCGGTGAAGAAAAGAACATCCAGAAGGAAGCTCAATAAAGACATGGAAGATCTAAATGCCACAATCAAACAACTTGATCTCATAGACATATACGGAACACTACCCCCAACAGCAGCCAAATATATTTTCTTTTCCAATGCACGTGGAACATTCTCCAGAATAGATCACATATTAGGCTACAAAGCAAACCTTAATAGAATCAAAAACATCGAAATCTTAGAAAGCATCTTTTCTGATCATAAAGCCATAAAAGTGGAAATCAATAACAGAAAAAGTAAGGAAAAATGTCAGATACATGGAAAAGGAACAACAGCTTGCTTATAAACTATTGGATTATATAAGAATTTAAGGACAGAATGAAGAAATTCACAGAATCAAATGAGAATGAAAACATATCCTACCAGAATCTTTGGGACACAGCAAAATTAGTGATCAGAGGTTAATTTATAGCAATAAATGCACACAACCAAAACGGAGAAAAAGCAAAAATAAAAAAAAAATAACCCTACAACTTGAACAAATAGAAGGAAAGCAGCAAAAGAAGCCCATGGGCCACAGAAGACAGGAAATAATAAAAATTAGAGTAGAAATAAATGAAATAGAGTATAGAAAAACAATTAAAAGAGTTAAGAAGACCAAATCTGGTTCTTTGAAAAGATTGACAAAATTGATAAACCATTGGCCAAATTGACAAAATAAAAACAGGAAAGGAAGCAAATAACTGAAATAAGAAATGAGATGTGTGATATCACAACAGATCCAACTGAAATTAAAAGAATCATAACAGAACACTATGAAAAATTGTACTCCAGCGAATTTGAAAATCTAGAGGAAATGTACAAATTTCTAGAAACACACTACCTACCTAAACTAATACAAACCGAGGCAGAAAAAGTAAATAAACTTATAACTAAATAAGATATTGAAAAGGTAATTAAAAAACTCCCAACAAAAAAAGAAGCCCTGACCCTGGTGGCTTCACTGGAGAATTCTACCAAATTTTCAGAGAAGACTTAACACCACTATCACTAAAGGTATTTCAGAACATAGAAAAGGATAGAATACTTACAAACTCATTCAATGAAGCCAGCATAACCCTGACATGAAAACCAGTTAAAGAAACCACAAAAAAGAAAATTACAAATATCTCTCATGAACATAGACACAAAAATTGTTAACAAAATTCTAGCCAGTAGAATTCAACAACATATATTTAAAAAAAAAAAAATCACCATGACCAAGTGGGATCACACCAGGTATGCAGAGATGGTTTATCACTAGAAAAATAATAAGTGTAATATATGACATAAATAAAACAAAAGACAAGAACCACATGATTTTATCAATTGATGCAGAAAAGGCATTTGACAAAGTCCAACACCATTCATGATAAAAACTCCCAGAAAAATAGGAATAGTAGGGAAATTCCTCAACATAATAAAGGACATTTATACAAAGCCAACAGCTATCATCATCCTAAATGTAGAGACTCTGAAAGCACTCCCCTTGAGAACAGGAAACAGACAAGGATGCCCTTTATCACCACTCTTATTCAACATTGTGCTGAAGGTCCTACCCAGATCAATTAGGTTAGAAAAAGAAAAAAAGGGCATCCAAATTGGTAAGGAAGAAGTAAAAGTATCCCTATTTGCAGATGATATGATCTTATACACAGAAAACCCCAAATAATCCACAAGAAAACTACTGGAATTAATAGATTTCAGCCAAGTATCAAGATACAAAATAAACATACAAAACCAGTTGGATTCCTCCACACCAGCAAAGAGAACTTTGAAGGGGAAATCACCAAATCAATACCGTTTACAATAGCCCCCAAGAAGTTAAAATACTTAGGAATAAATCTATCCAGAGACGTAGAAGACTTATACAAAGAAAACCACAAGACACTACTGCAAGAGACTTACATAAGTGGAAAAACATACCTTGCTCATTGATAGGAAGACTCAACATTGTGATAATGTCAATTCTATCCAATGCATTCTACAGATACAGTGCAATCCCAATCCAAATTCCAATGACTTTTTTTTAACTAGATGGAGAAACAAATCAGCAACTTCACATGGAAAGGGAAGAGGCCACGGATAAATAAAGCATTACTGAAGAAGAACAAATTTGGAGGTCTCGCAGTACCTGGTTTTAGGATCTATTATAATGCCACAGTAGTCAAAACAGCCTGGTACGGTACAACAAGAGATACATAGACCAATGGAATATAATTGTGAATCCAGACATAAATTCATCCACCTACGAGCAGCTGATATTTGACAAGGCCCAAAGTCATTTAAATCGAGGAAAAGACAATCTCTTTAACAAATGGTGTTGGCATAACTGGATAGTCATCTGCAAAAAAATGAAACAAGACCCATATCTCACATCATGTACAAAAACTAACTCAAAATGGATCAAAGACCTCAATATAAAATCTAAAATGATAAATATCATGGAAGAAAAAAGAGGCAAATGCTAGGAGCCTTAATATATGACATAAACAAAATACAAAACATAACAAAAAAGGCACAAATACCAGAAAAGAAACTAGATAACTGGGAGCTCCTAAGTATCAAACAGTTATGCTCATCAAAAGACTTACAAAAAGCGCAAAAAGACAACTTACTGACTGGGAAAATGTTTTGGTTACGACATTTCCAATCAGGGTCTAATCTCTAAACCCTACAGGATACTGCAAAACCTCAACAACAATAAGACAAATAACTCAATTAAAAAATGGGCAAAGGATATGAACAGGCACTTCACCAACATTCAGGCAGCTAACAGATACAAGTGGAAATGCTTATGATCATTAGCCATTAGAGAAATGCAAATCAAAACTACAATGAAATACCATCTCACCACAACAAGGCTTGCATTAATCCAAAAAACACAGAATAATAAACATTGGAGAGGTTGTGGAGAGACCGGAACACTTATACATTGTTGTTGGGAATGTAAAATGGTACAACCATTTTGGAAATCGATTCGGCACTTCCTTAAAAACCTAGAAATAGAAATATCATACGACCCAGAAATCTCACTCCTTGGAATATATCCTAGAGAAATAAGAGCCGTTACATGAATAGATATATGCACACCCATGTTCATTGTAGCACTGTTCACAATAGCAAAAAGATGGAAACAACTGAGGTGTCCATCAACAGACAAATGGATAAATTATGGTCCATGTACACAATGGAATACTGTGCAATGATAATGAACAATGACGAATCTGCAAAACATCTCACAACATGGATGAATCTGAAAGGCACTATAATAAGTGAAATTAGTCAGTGGCAAAAGGGCAAATATTGTATGAAATCACTATCATAAGAACCCAAGAAACGGTTTAAACACAGAAGAAAACATTATTTGATGGTAACGAGGGTAGAGAGGGAGGGAGATGGGGAAATGCATAACTAGATAGTAGACAAGAATTATCTTAGGTGAAGGGAAGGACAACACACGATACAGGGGAAGTCAGCACAACAGGACTAAACCAAAAGCTAAGAAATTTCCTGAACACTACCAAACACTTTTAGGGACAGAGTAGCTGGGGTGGGAGTATGAGGACCATGCTTTCAGGGGACATCTAGGTCGATTGGCACACGAAAGTTTATTAAGAATATGTTCTGCATCCCACTTTGGTGACTAGTATCTGGTGTCTTAAAAGCATGCAAGCGGCCATCTAAGATACATCAATTGGTCCCAACCCATCTGGAGCAAAGGAGACTGAAAAATACCAAAGACACAAGGAAAATATTAGCCTATGTGAGAAAAGGGCCACATAAACCAGAGATTCCATCAGTATGAGACCAGAACTAGATGATGCCCAGCTACCACCAATGACCACCCTGACAGGGAACACAATAGACATTCCCCGAGGGAGCAGGAGAAAAGTGTGGTACAGAGCTCAAATTCACGTAAAAAGACCAGACTTAATGGTCTGACTCAGACTAGAGGAATCCCAGAAATCATGGCCCCTGGACTCTCTGTTAACACAGAACTAAAACCATTCCTGAAGCCAACCCTTCAGGCAAAGATTAGACTGGACTATAAAATATAAACTAATACTCATGAACAGTGTGCTTTTTAGTTCAAGTAGAAACAGACAAGTAAATGGGAAGCTCCTGTCCAGAGGCAGGATGAGATGGCAGAAAGGGATAGGAGCTGGTTGAATGGACACTGGAAACCCGAGGTGAAAATGAGAAGTGTCACATTATCACATTATAGAGATTGCAGCTAGGGTCACATAACAATATGTGTATAAATTTTTGTATGAGAAATTAACTTGAGCTATAAACTTTCACCTAAATCACAAGAAATAAAAAGAATCGATCGATAATTTTCAACCATTTCAGGAGGTAGCAGAAGATCAAGAACCAACGATACTGAAGGAAAAAGTCCAAGCTGCACTGAAGGTGTTCACAAAAAACAAGGCTACAGGAATTGACACAATACCAGTTGATATATTTCAACAAACAGACTCAACACTGGAAGTTCCCACTCAACTTTTCCAAGAAATTTAGAAGACAGCTACTTGGACAATCTAATGGAAGAGATGCATATTCATGCCCATTCCAAAGAAAGGTGATCCAGCCGAATGTGGAAATTATAGACCAATGTCATTAATATCACATGCAAGTAAAACATTCCAGAAGATAATTGAAAAACGATTGTAGCAGTACATCGACAGGGAGCTGTTAGAGATTCAAGCTGGATTCAAAGAGGGCATGGAACAAGGGATAACATTGCTCATGTCAGATGGATCTTGGCTGAGAGCAGAGAACACCAGAAAGATGTTTACCTGTGTTTATTGTCTATACAAAGGCATTCGACTCTGGGGATATAACAAATTATGAATAACATTGCAAAGAATCAGTATTCCAGAACACTTAATTGTGCTCATGAGAAACTTGTACATAGATCAATAGGTAGTCATTCAAACAGAACAAGGGGATACTGCGTATACTAAAATCAAGAAAGATGTTCATCAGGTTTATATCTTTTCACTGTACTTATTCAATCTGTATAATGAGGAAATTATTCCAGATCTGGACCATATGAAGAAGAATGTAGCATCAGGATTGCTGCAAAACTCATTAAAAACCTTGCAATATGTAGATAATACAACCTTGCTTGCTGAAAGCAATGAAGACTTGAAGCACTTACTCATGAAGATCAAAGACTACAGCCTTCAGTATAGATTACAGCTCAACATAAAGAAAACAAAAATCTTCACAACTGGAACAATAAGCAACATCATGATAAATGGAGACAATATCGAAATTGTGAAGAGTTTAATTTTGCTTGAACCCACAATTAATAACCATGGAAGCAACGATCAAGGAATCAATTGATGGATTTCGTTGGGCAAATTTGCTGCAAGATACCTCTTTAAAGTATTAAAAAGGAAAGATGTCACTTTAGGACTTAGGTACACCTGATCCTAGCCATGGCATTTTCAATTGCCTGAAATGCATGTAAAATCTGGACAATGAGTAAGGAAGACAGAAGAATTGATGCCTTTGAATTACTATGTTGTGAAAGAATATTGAATACACCATAGGTTGCCAGAAGAATGAACAAATCTGTCTTGGAGGAAGTATAGCCAGCATCCTCTTTAGAAGTAAAAATGGCAAGACTTCACCTCACCTCCTTTGGACATGTTGTCAGGAGGGACTAGTCCCTGGAGAAGAACATTATGTTTGGTAAAGTAGAGGGTCAGCGAAAAAGGGGAAGACTGTCAGTGAGGTGCATTGACACAGTGGTGCAACAATGGGCTCAACCAATTGTGAGGATGGCACAGGACCAAGCAATGTATCATTCTATTGTACATAGGGTGGCTATGAGTCAGAACCGACTTGACAGCACCTACCAACAACAACTGCAGAAAGTGTTAGTGTATTGTCAGTTGTATGCAGGAAAGTTGTATCATGTTAGTCTTTTCACATAGTCTTTGCATATGACCTATTGTTTGTATTCAAAATATTTAATTTATTTGAAAACATGCCCACATAAAAGCAAAAAATTATCTATCAAACCTCAAAATGGGATTGATGAATTGTAAATGCATATTTCTACATTAAAAAAACAGTTTCAAAAGGTGCTATATGATATAATTCCAAAATATAATATCCTGAAAATATCAAAACTCGAGATTTTAAAGGCTGAATAACATATAGAGGTTCAGGATGAGAGGGAAGAGGGTTGAATAAGAGAGTTACAGGTGATTTTGGGATCAGTGAAACTATTCCATGTGGTGCTGTAGTGTTTGACACTTGACAGTATTTGTCAAAGCTCATAGAACTCTATAAAAAGCTAATTATAGTGTACGCAAACTTAAAAAAAAAGATAATTAGAAGCTCTGGGATCCCAGGATAGATTTCAGACAGGGATGAGATAATCTGAGGTATTACAAATGTATGAAACAACTTTACTGAAGAGATTGGGGGAAGGGGAATGTGCTGACCTAAATAACTTTCAAAATGAACGGAGTGTGCAAGACTAAAGGCAAAAGGGCTCTTACATAAGCACTGTACTCAAGTAGATAAAGTTATTTCCCAAAGAAATGTGGGTTGACAATTCTGATAGTGCTCTATATGTCTATAGACAAAACAATTAAACAATTAAATATATCAATGGATTGTGGGAGCCAGGTTTTTCAGGTTGTAAGAATACATAAGAAGGTGAGGAGACTAAATTGATCCATAGGGTAATGGATTTCGGTTGGAAACATCAGTATTAACTCACGCTTATCTTAATATAGATATAAATGGTTACTTATAGAAACATTTACAGATATTTGTATTTTCATGAGTTTGTATACCAGCATATATTTCCTTATTTTGTCAGCTGAGGGGGCCTAGAGGGAGTGACACCACAGTAGCAATGAGTACACATAGCATCAATATCTCGTTTTCTAATTCCATTCTCCAATAAAAGGAACACAATTTTTTTGGAGAAATGGCTGTTTCCAGGTCTGCGCAGAGAAAATTCAAGATGAGCCTGGACCATCTTATGTACCAGAATCAAGAACATTCTCAAACGCAAAACAAAACAATACAAAAAAAACACATTGATGTAGGCATGTCAAAGGGACAAAGGAGCTGATTGAAAGAACTCTAATGGCCAAAGATGGAATAATTTGAGCATAAAGATAAATGTAATAGTATTAACTTATAACCTAAATTTTAAAATAAACAATCAAAATCCTTGCTGATATTAATAAATATATTTGTTCAAAGAGGAAAATCTCCTGTGCAGAGTAATTCCACATAATTTATGAAGATATTCACCTCTCAAAAAAGTGGAACTTAATTCTCCATTTCTACTGCATGGGTTGTGCATAGGGATTTCTTCCAAAGACTATATTATGGTAAGTGGGGGAAAGAGTAACTTAGCAATGGAGAAAACTGGCAACTCCTACCACAGCCAGGTGATCAAGATCAACACCAACAGACTTAAGTGATGTAGATAACGTGTGCCATTGAATAATGTCATGAGGAGGGCATATACTTGCCAAATGTATATCTTTTTGGTGAGGTGTCTGTTGAGATATTTTGCCTGTTTTGTAATTTGTTTGTTTTCTTGTTATTGAATTTTAAGGGTCCTTAATGTATCTTGAATAGAGACCCTTTACCAGATGTGTGTTTAAAAAATATTTTCTCATGGCAATTCTACCCAAAGCAATTTACAAATACAATGCAATCCCGATCCAAATACCAGCAACATTCTTCAAAGACATGGAAAAACTAATCATTAACTT
>NW_004443989.1:14333543-14365184 GCF_000243295.1 Trichechus manatus latirostris
TAAGTGAGAATAACAGCATAATTAGAAGAGCGTAGTCAATGTCACTTAAATGTGTATGTAAAAATTTTTGAAATGGCGTATCTTTGGCTATGTGCATTTTCACCAAAAAAAAAAAAAGTTGAGAATTTAGAGGGTTAAAATGTGGGGTTGTTAACCAATGTCATAAAACAGCATGTGTGCTACTGTTACATGAGAAACTATTTGTTCTGTTAGCCTTCACCTGAAGTACAATAAAATATTAAAAAAAAAATATTTTCTCCCAGTCTTTGGCTTGTCTATTTATTCCCTTAACAGTGCCTTTCATAGATGAAACACTTCTAATTTTAATTTAGTCCAACATATTATTGTTTTGTCTGTTTTTTCTTTTCTGTATCATACTTTTGACTGTATCTAGAACCCATTGCCAAGGCCAAGGTCACCTAGATTTTCTCATATGTTATATTCTAGAAGTTGTATAATTTTATATTTAACATTTCAGTCTGAGATCAATTTTGAGTTAATTTTTGAGAAAGGTGCAAATTTTGCACCTAGATGATTCTTCTTCTTGTTCCTCTTTGACTTCTTTTTCTTCTTGTTGTATATGGATGTCCAGTTGTTTAAGCACCATTTGTTGAAAAGTTTATTCTAATTTCCATTAAATTGATTGTTATCCTTTGTCAAAGATCAGTTGACTATATTTGTATTAGTGTGGATTTATTTCTGGAATATCTATTATTTTCCATGATCTCTTTGCCTATTCTTTCAGGAATACCATACTGTCTTCATCACTGAAACTTTATGGTAAGCTTCAAAGTTGGATACTGTCAGTCCTCTAACCTTGTTCTTTTTCAGCATTGTGTTAATTATTCTGTGTCTTTTTTTTTATCTTTGTATATAATTTTTTGGATGAGTATGTTGGTAGCAGAAGCCCTGGTTGCACAGTGGTTAAAGCGTTCAGCTGGTAACTGAATGGTCAGTAGTTTGAACCTGCCAGTCGCTCCACAGGAGTAAAATGTGACAGTATGCTTCTGTAAAGATTTACAGCCTTGGAAACCCTATGGCGACAGTTCTACTGTATCATGCAATGTTGCTATGAGTTGGAATTTACTCAATAGCAATGGGGTTTTTAGATGTGGGTAGCCACAAAATAACCTGCTGGGATTTGGTATGAGATTGCATTGAATCTAAAGGTCCAGTTGGGAAGAACTTAAGTCTTAACAATATTGAATCTTTCTATCCATGAACATAAAATAACTCTCTATTTATTCGGACCCCAACCCACTGCTCTCATTTGGAGCTCTCTGACCCAGACTCTTGCTGTGTTACTGAGTGACTTCACCTAGATACGTAAGTCCCTTCTCCATTTCTCCTATCCTCCAGGAGTTCCCTAACATTCCTTGTTTTCTGGAGGGCCCCTGCATCCTACACCTTGCAAATCTAATGTTGTGAGAGATTTCCCCACATGCTCACTTTTCAAAGTGTCACCCCAATAAATAGGTTGATTTACATCACTGACATCTAGTGGTCATATCTTTTTTCTTGATCAGCCTCCAGATCCTTCAAACTCATAACAAGTGGTGATGAGAAAAAGGATATTATAGCCAGCATAGTGCTATTAGTTACTGAAATAGCTGCTTCTTGCATTAAAGGAAATCATTAGATTTTAAATAGATTTAGATATTATTAACTCTCAAATTAGAAATTGCTGTTGATAAACACAGCAAAGTTGTAAAGACCATAACTACAGTAATATCTGAAGTTTCAGCTATGATTTTACAAAATTAGATAGCATTAGATTTCCTGTTAGTCTTCCAAGGAGGAATCTGTGCCTTAATATATGGAACCTTGGTGGCATAGTGGTTAAGAGCTCTGCTGATAACAAAAAGGTCGGCAGTTCAAATCCAAATCCACCAGCCACTCTTTGGAAACTCTACGGGCAGTTCTACTCTGTCACACAGGATTGCTCTGAGTCAGAATCGACTCAGTGTAACCTAACAACAACAACAATAGATGAATATTACTGTGTTTATATTAATAATACGTAATCTGAGGTACTGAACTTAGATGCTGCTGAGGCACATGAAAAGCAGTTAGTGATGCTACTTATGTATAAACAAGCACCTCTTGGAATTTGTTTCCCTTGTTCTAAGACCTAGGATCATGGTTTTGTGTGTCATTTCATTCAATTGGCCTAATATTATTCTATCTCCTAGTTTATGAGGTAATGCCTAGAGACCTAAAGGCTTGCAAGAGGCCCTTCAAGGTGCAACAATTGGTCTTTCTTCATCTGGAGCTGCAGAAGAAATGAGAGCCAGGTGGAGGAGGAACTAGGTTCTATGGCTGATTAGCTCCATTAACATATGTCTCCTTTTCCAGGAGGCCAGAAGAATCAGATGATGCCTGCCTACCATTATTGAACATTTTTTATCAAAGATTCTATAACAGAATCAGAATCAGAAAGATGGAATAACAAAATCGTTTCAATTCTCCTGGAATCTAGATTTCTGTGTTCATGGAATGGGGGTGACATATACAGACCATCCACTGTTTTTTATCATTTTTGAAACTTGAAATAACTGGTTCCCTAAAGTCGCCTTCAGGTGACACTAATAGTTTAGTCAGTAGCTTAGCAGAAAGGGCTTTGCCTTAGGCATTGGGTTCTTTTAGATATTTATGTGCAGAAGTTTTCAGAAGCAGAAACTCCAGGGTCTGACTAGAAGCTGTTTTAGAATGTGTCCTTGTTGATTATCTTTTTATAACCAAGGGAGTCTGCTCTGCCCTGCTTCTGCTTTGAAATTATAACAATGGCTTCTGTAAATAGCATTCACTGTCCCCTCTTTGGAGTTCTGACATGTTCAGGTGATGCTGCCCAATTCAAATCATATTTATTCACAATCAATATATTCTATTACACTAATTTTTAGTGTTTCTCTAAGCAATTTATGTTTTCATCATATCTTATTTGTTCTTTGTTCCTAATTTCCTCCAATACTGCTAACATTTATGTTTAGTTTATTTATTTATTTTTTTTGTTAGTGAACCATACTGATCCCCTTCTTTCCTTTTGTATATGTTTTCTCAATTTTTCTTTGTGGTTACCATGATGATTACATTTAACATCTTATATTTATAGTAACCTGCTTTAAACTGATAGCAAGCTAGCTTCAATAACATACAAAAACTGCATATGTATACTATTTCTTCCCCTCATTATTTCTGTTGTTCTAATCACCTATTCGGTATTTATACACCGTGAGCCCTATCTTAGTTGTTACTAAAACAGAAATACCACAAGTGGACAACTTTAACAAACAGAAATTTATTCTCTCACAGTCTAGGGGGCTAGAAGTCCTAATTCAGGGTGCAGCTCCTAGGGAAGTCTTTCTGTCTGTGTAAGTTCTGGGGGAAGTTTCTTGTAATCAATCTTCCCCTGGTCTAAGAGCTTCTCAGTGCAGGAACCCAGGGCCCAAAGGACACACTCCCCTCCTGATTCTTCATTCTTGGTGGCATGTAGTCCCTCTCTGCTAGATTTTCTATTTGATATTTCAAAATGATTGACTCAACATACAACCTAATCCTGTATATTGAGTCCTGGATCATTAATATAACTGCCTCTAATCCTGACTCATTATCATAATAGAAGTTAGGATTTACAACATAGGTTAACCACATCAGATCACAAAATAGTGGGCAACCGCACATTACTGGGAACCATGGCCAAACCAAATTGATACACATTTTTGATGGATGCAATTAAATCCATAACATTCCATCTTTGGCCACCCAAAATTCATGCCCTTGCCACATGTAAAACACTTTCACCCTATCATGTCATCCTAAAAGTCTTAAATCAACTCCAAGTCCAAAATCTCATCTTCTGCAAAATCCCTCTTCATCTTTGAAATCTAGAATACAAGTTTTCTGCTTCCAAAGTACCTGATTGAATAGCCACAAGTTAGACATTTCCATTATAAATCGGAGATATTGGAGAGAAAGAAGGGATAACAGGCACCAAGTAAGTCATCAGAACACATTACATTTGCTCTCAAGCCTCGAAAATAATGGTCTGTTTTGTGAGAGCATTTAGGTAATTGTCCTGCCCTCTAGACTTTTGGTGTTGGACACATTTTCCAGATTCTGATTGGAGGTCCTTCTTGCTTGGGTTTCAGCTCCACCTTCTTGGCCCACTGGGACAGCAAATCTCCTCCCTTGGATTTGGGAAGCCCCATTCTCCTAGTCTGTTTGAGCTGTGAACCTATCCTCTAGTCCTCGACAGTCACCATTCTTCTGCCTCTTGGGCAGGGCAGGCCCATCCCCAAAGTTTTGGGCAGCCAATCTTATCCTATCCCACTGGCACTCATGAAAGTTATCCCAACACTCTGGAAACGAGTTGGTGAAGATCTGACTTTTCAAAACCTAGAAGGTTATGGCTGTACGATATGGGACCCCAGAGATGATGACCCTACTGCTTGAGACTGAGGTGGTTCTGCTTCCTGTAGTCCTTGTCTCTTCAGCTTTTGCTCCCTGGTTCCTTGGCATCGCTGCCCCTCAGGCCTTTGGGCTGGGCCTACCTCTGTCCTGCTTGGGCAAGTGTTCCAAAGCTCTTTAGCTCTACTGATAAGTGCCTGGAGGCACCCCACTCCACCAGTAAACCTCAGCTGGAAGGCACTCAGCTTTCTTGTGCTTTGTGTTGGCAAACTTCATTTTACTGATATGTGCCCAGAGGCATCGCACTCTGCCAGGAAGTGTCCTGCACAAAGTCGCACAGCTCTTTCACTCCGTGGGTTTGCTCCTGTGCTGTCTCATGCCAGTCTCCTGGTGTAACCTGACCCTACTAGTGCCAGGAAATTTCCATTAGTCCTTAAACTAGCACAAATCAGATTTGGCCTGCCCCACATGCACAGAAGGGCCAGCTGTGACTGCTAATTGACCTCAACAGAGGACGCAGCAACAGGAGAAACAGGTCAGGAGGAAAAGCATCATCTCGACCTTATTTTGAAGCGAGAGGTCCAGAAAGAACTAGTCGCCTCCTGTTTCCTGGCCACCTTCTAGAGTTTTCCCTCCCAAGAACAGCTTCATGGCCGCCATCTTGTTGCCCAAATCACATATAAGCCCCGCTTCCCTGTAGCTTGGTGAGCCAGATTTGAGGAGCTTTCTCCCAGCTCTTTGCAATAAAGTTACTTTCTTTTTCTCAAAGATTGGTGTCCAGATAATTCGCAAGTCTGAATGTGCTGGACAGGGACTCAAATTTTGGGTTTGGTGACAATTTTGGCACCCAGCTTGGGGCTTCTTTCTGGAGGCTGGCACCCCTTCAACCACTAGCAGAAACTACACTGACCTTCAGCACGCACCAAGCTTCTTATTCAGGAGGATTAGATGGGTCTCCTAACCACGACCAAGGTGGCAACTAGTCTGAGGTGCTTTCACTTTGAGAATTAGAAACTAATTCTTGTATGGACATCTACTAGGTAAGTCACTAAGAATTTATCTTTTCAAGTGTAAGTGCTTGGGATTGAAGGTAGGGAGTTATCTGGAGGATTGAGGTAGGGATAAGACATCCCCTTTAAGAGGGATTGAAGCCCTGCTAAGATCATCCTCATTACTTTACCACTCCCTGGTTCCCTCTAGTTGATGGCAGAGAATGGGCAACGCAGTTTATGGTTGTTGACTTTGCTATTTCTGAGTGAGTATGTGTAAGTCTTTAACAAAAGGTGGCAAAATAAAAACCTATGTGTGTGTGTGAGTCTTAACTACGATAGAAGAGAGGGATGTCTCCCTGTTAAAATAAAAACTTCTGTTTCTGAGTGTGTGCGAGTGAAATATAGGCCCCGAATATTCCCCTTCTTTAGTTATGATCCTATGGAGAAAGAGAACCTTATTTTCCTTTGTAATACTGTCTGGTTCCAGTAGCAGTTGGAGTCCGGTGAAACGTGGCCTGAGTATGGGTCACTTAACTATTAATCTACAAAAACAGTGCAAGCTAATGGTGCAGGCAGCCGGGAAAAAAGGTGATAGGGAGCTCTCTGTCCTTCCAGACAGAATAATCTGTATTCCTTCAGTCTCTCATCTCCACCTGTGCCCCCTTCTCCTTATCCACCTGAAGATGTAGGTCTGTTTCTTGGTCCAGCACTAGCCCCTTTGGCCCCACCACCCGTTGTACCTACTGTAGAGGCAGCTACCCCTTTGGCGGAACCTTGGCTGGCTCCTCATGAGTCAGAAACTCCCCATCTCACCCAGGGATAATCTCCCCAACACACACATCTAGTAGAGTGCAATTTGGCCAGGGATACACCCAAGTCTCCTAAGGGCAATTTCCACTGAGATAAATGCCTGCCAGACTGGATCACAACGGCCAGCCTATAGGGTTTATCTGAGTCCATACACTGTTCTCCACCTCTGACCTGTTTAATTGGAAGAATAGAGATGACCCAAAATGCACAGAAGCTTTGTGTCCATCTTTGCCACACATCACCGTAATTGGGCCTATTCTCAGTCACTCCTAAATATTCTGCTAACTCCAGAGGAAGAGGGGATGATATAAGAGGCTGACAGGTTGCATAACCTCAACCCTCAGAGTGGTATTAGACTCCCAGAAGCCCAAGCTGTACCTGCCATACTCACTGGGACCCAAACGATCATCTGGGGGCAGGATAGCTAGAACATTACAAAAACTGTTTGACAGCAAGGGGCCCCAAAATAGAAGAGCCTTAGGAAAGTTCAGGATGTATAACAAGGTCCCCAGGAAAATCCAAGTGGTTTCCTAGAAAGAGTGTACTGAAGTAATATAAACCCTGAAGACCCAGAGAATGCCAGGTGAATAAACATGACCTGCATCAGCCAGAGTGCCCAAACATCAGAAACTTCAAAAATTAAAAGGAGACCTAGGAATGAATACTCCACAACTTGAGATTGCATTTAAGGTCTTCAATAATTGGGACCAGGTACACGGGAAAAGGTCGTGCTCCTGGTAGCAGCTCTCAGAGGTAACCTGCCACCCAGGCAGACCTCGTGCAGGGTAAGTCCTCTCGGGTCCCAAAAGATTCGGTGGCAAACCCAAAGCCTACCTTATTCAATTCAAAGTGATAACAGAGGAGGTTTCGTACCTGAAGTCAAGACATTTAGGAATTCAGTGGAAGCTACATGCTCCCTGAAGACCATAGTCATTGATTATGTGCTTAAAAGGTCTAATTAGAAACTTCAGCTAATGTGAGCAATGTAGGTGAATACTTGTATTCTGAGAGAACCGTCTTCCCTGGATGAAACTTCTACATTGCGCTGTTGAAAGTCTGAGTAGCCCCTTGAAGCAGGCTCCAACTGAGCCCCTATGAAATCCTGCATGGGAGACCTTTTCTTAAGGCAGCCTGGGGATGTGGTGTTTCAGATGATCTTTAAGTAGCCCAGGAACTTAAGTGTTTCCAGGTATCTTAGGTTAAACACTTTTACATCTTGGCTCCCTGTTCCCTGCTTCATTTCTATTTCAGTCTCCTGGGCTGGGATGAGGCCGACTTGCACTTCATTGGTTATTGGAGTGTGTTCTGCTTATACCACTTTCTTTTGCTTGTCTTAGCACCTAAGATCGTCCATTCTCTTTGCCCTCCTAAATCTTAGGGATGGAGAAAGGTGGCAGAAGCTGGCGAGTAGCACTGATGCCTAGAAGTTGGAAGCCATCAGTGGGTGTACAGTGTTTACCCGGGAGGTTGTTAATTGGATTGAAGGGAAAACCTCTGAGGGTATGAAAGGACCTGGAAGATAACAGAAAGGTCCTAGAGACCATGTGCCTGGGTTCAAATCTTGGCTCTGTTAGCTTTCGTTTTTGGGTCAAGGGGCTTCACTTCCAGTTGGCTAAGATAAACTGAAAACCACTTAGCTCATTGTCTGACATATATTTGTCATGCTAATTTAGCTAGATGTTCCTTGAGACCATGGTCCCCACAGCCCTCAGGCTAGTAATTTTGTCCCTGAGGGAGTTTGGATGTGTTCTTGGACAAGATGTGCTGGCTTCCCCAGTATTGCCTACTGCCTTACCCCTCATCGAAGTACTTATTTTATGGGCCAGTCTAATCTTTGGCTGAAGAGTGAACCTCAGGAGTGACTTACACTTTTCTCCACCTCTGTCTGGGACCCTCTATTGTGATCCCTGTCAAAGCAGTCTGTGGTGGTAGCTGAGCACCATCTAGTTGCTGTGGACTCACTCTAGTGGAGCTTGTAGTACTTGTGGTCAATTAGTCCTTTGAGCTAATCTTTCCCTTTATGTCTTTGATTTTAGATCTTCTTTGCCTGCTACTCCCAGAAGCTAATCATTCCCTATCTGTTCCTAGGTCCCTAAAAACTCTGCCCCATGTCAGCAGGAAGTATCCAGAAGAGTCGCTGACCCTTATCCCTTAAGATTAAGGAATTGCTACAACTCAGGGGGGTTGTAACCTGATCGTCCCAATGCCAGTACATTTCCATTAGTCCTTAAACTAGCCCAAATCAGATTTGGCCTGCCTCACATGCATGGAAGAGCCAGCTGTGACAGCTAATTGACCTCAGCAGAGGACGCAGTAACAGGAGGAACGAATCAGAAGGAAAATCATCACCCGGACTCTGTTTCTAAGTGAAAAGTCCAGCAAGAATCAGTCACTTCCTGTTTCCTGGCCGCCTTCTAGAGTTTTCCCTCCCCAGAACACCTGTGTGGCAGCCATCTTGCTGCCCCAATCACATATCAGCCCTGCTTCTCCATAGCTTGGTGAGCTGAATCTGAGGAACTTCTTCCCGGCTCCGTGCTCTGAGCATTGCTGTAAGGTTACTTACTTTTTTTCAAAGACCAGTGTCCGGATAATTGGCAAGTCTGAGCAAGCTTGACAAGGACCCACCTTTCTGGGTTCAGTAACACTTATTCTGCTGCTGCTTCTTGCTGTCTGCATTGTCTTCAGTGTTAAGCTCTCCTCACTTCCTTCTGAGTCCTCACTAGAATAGTCTGTGATGTCTGTAATTCCACCAATGGTCTCTTAAAGGCTATGTAGGCTTTAGTATCAGTCACCTGAAAACTCTTCCAGCCTCTACCCATTCCCTTTCAAAAACATTTCCACATTTTAGGTATCTGTTAGAGCAGCACCCCACTCTCCTTGTACTAACTTCATCATAGTTATTTAGTGTTGCTATAATAGAACCAGAATTGAATGTCTTTAACAAAGACATTTAATCTCTCACAGTCTAGGAGATTAGAAGTCTGAATTCAGTGTGCAGCTCCCAGGGACGGTTTCTCTCTGTGTAAATTCTGGGGAAGGTCCTTGTAATCAATCTTACCGTGGTCTAGGAGCTTCTTAGTGCAGGGACCCTGGGTCCAGAGGACATGCTCCCCTCCTTAGCCTTCATTCTTGATGGCACGTGGTCCCTCTCCTCTCTGCTAGATTCTCCTTTTTATATCTCAAAAGAGATTGACTCAACATGCAACCTAATACTGTAGATAGAGTCCTGGCTCATTAACATAACTGACTCTAATCTTACCTCATTAACGTTGTAGCGATTAGGATTTACAACACAGGCTAATCACATCAGATCACAAAATGGTTGGTAACCACACAATACTGGGAATCATGGTGAAACCAAGTTGATACATAGTTTTCAGTGACATAATTCAATCCATAACAAGCAACGTAACATAAAATTGCTTAGTTTTTATACAATTATCGTAAATCATGCAGGGCACAACAATTAGAATTATCAAGCAAAAATACTTTAAAGCTTGCCCTTATGCTTGCCCATGCAATAACCACTAATGGAGGAGCTCTTTTTTCTTTTTCCCCCCTGTGTTGGCTTTGAGTTATTTTCTACTGTCCTTTCTTTATCATCTGAAGGATTCACATTAGCATTTCTTGTAGGGCCAGTGTAGTGGATATGCACTCTCTCAGATTTTGTTTATCTGTGACTATCTTACTTTTTTAAGCAAAAAGAAAGTTTTATTTGGCATATATTCAAAAAAGCAAAAGTGGGAAATGGACAACCATGCTTCCAGAGCCACGTCTGCCCAAATCCAAGGAAATATCGCAGAACAGACAAAAGTGGGAAAACAGACAAACATGCTGCTAAAGCCATGTCTGCCTGAGTCTAAAGACCATTACAGAATCATCAGTATATATTAACATTACAAATGGGCAAAACCATTGAAAGCTTAGCCTTTTCAGATTGGCCAGAAACTGTAATCCTACATTTTGAATTGTCTTTCTTAAAAATCATTGGTACAGGTTTCAGTAATGACAGTCAGGAGGGTCTTCATTGGGCCAACAAATTTCTATTTACTAAATGCTCATAGAAAAAGAGTAGAAAGTCTTTTCTGTAGTGTTTGATTAGCTTTATGTGAAAGTTTCCCTAGAAGATATTTTCCAAGATTATCTTAGCTATTGTCTTTATATCACAGGGTCCAGTTGATGTGTCCTTGTGAGTCCTTGTGATCCTAGCTCCAGCTGGGTCACTTTCTCTATGCTCAAGGAGACGGGATAATAACTCCAACATTATTTCCTAAATCATTCTCTCCTTTTGAACAAAGATTGGAGGTAACACATCAATGATCAATACTTGGACTTAGTCGAGCTCCTAGATGGCGGCCATCGCAGGCTCTTTAAACCTCACAGTGCTGGTTTTCCACTGTATGCCATGTGGTTCTTCACCAGGATCTTAAGAGTGATGTTCTCATCAATCACATTGCTGGAGTGAGCAGACTTAATGTGCATAAACGTTTTAGCCCAAGGACTTATTTGCCATTTAGGTGTGTAAGACAATACAGGATAAATTTTATTATCCCTAATTCTATCAGGATACAGACTATTACTATTCCTTGCAATAGTGATTTAGCTTATGTACTTACTCCTGATGGTAACCAACCAAACAAATCTGGTGTTTGTAAGAGTGTTACAGTGTGTAACCAAGTAGCTTGCTGTCTAATTCTATGTATATCTTGTTCCACTTCTCCTGTTATTTATCCAAATGTAACAAGAGATATTTGCTATAGCACATACTACACTAACAAAAAAATCTAAGACTATTTTATTATTTTATGTCACCTTGGCTTATGAGATCAGAGCTCACTGTTGTGCTTCCATCTCATCTGTTACTTGTCCCATAATGACTGCCAAATTATCTTAAAGATTTCTCCACTTCAGACAAAAGGTAAATAGGAATTAAAGCTACCAACCTGACCCTGAATGTTGAACCAATAGATTTTGTTCTGACTTTCATTTTACAATTTTAACATTATCTTTTCAGTATTTACTAGCATTATTACTCTGAATATCTAAAGATAATCCTAAAGTTCTCAAAGTGCATTGCCCACACATTCATCAGGAATCTAAACAAAAGATTGTCCACATAAATTCACTACCAGTTGGAAAGCAATCATCTAAATTAGTATAGTTAGATCTACCACACAGAAACATATATCCATAGGGAGCACACAAAGTTTGTCTAGAAGAAACAGAAAATATAGAAAAATTTACATGTGACAACATAGTTTCCATTAGAGAATCCATGATTAGCGAGATAATACTGGATGGACCTCTCCTGTAGGAGGCCTTCAGTTAGTCTGTTTAAAACATACTAAGTGTTTTTCCCAAGGGAAAGCTGCCCCTCCTTGGTTTACCTATTAACAGTTATGGGTCACTTTCTCATAAGCAGAAGTGGAACCTAAGACAAGATGGAGTCGAAGCTATGAAGTCGATTTCCTCTGAGAACCTGGTTTCTTTAAGATACACAATTTTCTGCATCATAAGAGGGTGACATTTGATTACAAACATTAGACAGGTATTTTATACATCATTGTCTTAAAGGCCGATTAAACTGATCTTTGAAGTTAGTTTCCTAAAACAGACTGAATTATTCAAAAAAAGCATACAACGCCCACACAAAATGGTCTCACTGGTTTATCTGGACCATTGTTTGACTCAAATTGGCTTCAGGAACTAGTTTTTTTCCAAAGTTCGAGGTTCAAAAGGATACCCAAAGGCAATAACCTGTGTGGGTTACCCCAGCTTCCATGAAAACCAGAAATCTGTATTCCGGGAGAATTACATAAAACTCTCTCATCATTCTTTCCTTTGGATCATGATCTTGTTGTAGAATCTTTTATCAAAAATGCTCAATAAATGGTAATTGGGCATCATCTGGTTTTTAAGATCCCAGGCACCATACAGAAAATTAGAAAGTAAAACAAACACAATAATATTAGGCCAATTGTCTGAAATATCCAATGAAACCATGACCCTAAAGAAACAAATATAATGAGGTGTTTGTCTATACATAAGCAACATTAGTGACTTTTTCTTGTGCCTCAACAGCAACCACATTCCAAAAAACCTCAGATTGAATATTAATCTAAATACAGCAACATCTATTAAGGTACAAAACTCTTTATTGGGAAACTAACTGTAAAGCCAATACTATTCTATTTTGTATAATTATAGCTCAAATTTCAGACTTCTCTGGTTATGATATTTACAGCTTTGCTAAATTTACCAACAGGAATTTCTAATTCAAGAGTTATAATATCTAAACCCATTAGTTAATTTAGGAGAAAGGAAAATAGTTTCTTATATCCAGAAATTAGGACCTTAAAACATCATCCGTATTCCCACATAAAACTCAGTTTCCTGTAGTTTACTCAGTCTTATGTAGTTAATTTCCATTCCACATGGTTCTGGATCAGCTGTAGTCTGTGAACACATCAACTTCTGCATAAGAGTTCTGGAAATCTTGATTGAGTCTAGGCACAGTCTTTTTTGCAAGTCCAATATAGTCCATATTTTTGTTAAGATATTTTTGTCAAACATTTTCAGCAAATCAGTAAAATGAAAACTTATCTGCAGATGACAAAACTTAATATGTCCATGATTAACTTATAAAAATAACACTCTTATAGTGAAAGGTCTGATAGAAATTAATAACAAGCACAACATAAAAGCCAAATAAAATCAGTTTAAAAAACTTTAGATTAAAAAATATTTCTAAATATAACCATTAACCATATTCTTAAAGAGCTTCAGGTATAATACATAATATTCTTGAGACAAAATACCATATAGTCAGGATATGTTAAGAATATACTAAGATTATCAAATCTCTAAAAACCTAAATAGTAATAAAATAAACTTCATAGGTAAATGATGTGAATTCCCCAATCAAACCATTGGCTTTGATGATGCTAGATTCAGAAAAATAAAGTTGCAACCAAGTTAAGAATAAAGAAATAATATTATAGGTCACTATGAAATAATACTTAAGTTATTTAACCGAAGATCTTAAAGTAAAAACCTTAGCTTTCTTTTCTAAAGGCCATGAGGCTTAGTATTCAGACTCAGGAATCTTATTATAATGAGAGTCCAAACCTTTATCTTCCCGGCAGATTACACAAAGAAGAAAGTAATTCAGAAATCAAATAAAATTTTGTTATTTTAACAGTGAGAACCCCAATTCTTTGTTTTATATGCTAATTAACATCAAAACCCCTAAAAGTCTCATAAATTAAACCATTAAACTTTATTCAGACAGATAAAACTTGACCATATCAAATAAATTTCTTCTGCAGTAAACCTCAAAAATGTTGCCTTTGTTGCATGTCTCTTATACTGCATCCCTTTAAATGGCAAAAATGAACACACTTATTAGCAGACTTAAATGTATACATACATTCTTCTTCTTGTGGCATAACAAGCCAAAGTATATGAACTTAAATTATGACAAATATCTATTAACTCAATTTAACATCAATAAGTTACCTAAAAGGCCTTGGAAATTATTTTAAGCCTGTATACTATAAAACATAACTGTTGTTGAAAGAAACGTCTATTTAAACATTATAAGATTTCATTCAACTTTTACTATTTCTCATATTTTTCCCATTCTAATTTTAGCCCTTAAAGATTATATCAACTGGCTTTGGAAATCACAAAGTCTCTGCTCAACTGACCAATTCATTGATATGAATATAACCTTAAGTGTCTGGCTAGGAATGGAAATATTTTTCCAGGCCACTTCAGGTGTGTCTCATTAGTTCCCTTAGAGAACTTGTTTACAGTTCTGTGATAGGGAACCACTCAGTTTCTGATAACTATAGCAAAGCAGCATTTTTTTTAATATTTTGTCTTAAAAGAGTATCCACTTAGTTGGAAAGGGTCTTTCAAAAGCTTCCCTGGAGCTACATGACTGGAGACTGGGGACTGGGGGTTGAGGAGGTCTGATCTTGCCCTGCCCTCACTCTCTTGAGTCATGGAAGACATATATGTTTAAACTGATGGAGGGATTTTGAAAGGCTATCTACCCAGTAAGTACCAAAGCTCTTTAGCAGTTTTGTAAATGAATCCATCCACTCTTGACTAGCAAGACTAGGGCTGGGGGTGTCATCGCAATTAGTTTACATATGTTTAAATTGACATAGGAATTTTGAAGGACAAAAGATAGCTACTTTTTCTCTTACTATTCTGGAACCGCTACCTTTACTTTAAGACAAAACTATCCTTTTTCCTTAAATAAAACACATTTCATATAATATCTAGCTTAAATTACTTAGAAATGTTTCACTTTTAAGATTGACATAGTATAAAACATAAAAATCTTAGTGTACTTTTCAAATAGACCAATTTATATCAAAGTTTCTCCAAGTAGCTATTAAAAGTCTAAATCATATGACAGACACAAGATGCAGTTTTTTCTGGACGAAGAAAGAACTGAGGCTCTATGACCAGCCTTACAAAAAACAGCAATTCTCAGCCATAATCTCCAACCTGGTACAAGACAGAAACTTAGATACAACACTCTAGACCAGAAGTAAGCTCTCAGGACAAAAGGAGACAGAAAGATGACATAAACTCACCAGACAATACCACACAAAACAAGGATGTGGAAATGCTAGTTTCTTAAAGTGTATATAACAATTTTTGGTAAAATCAACTCAATTCAATGAAAAAAAAAAAAAAAACAGGTTCTAGAGCCTCAGAGGGAGGAATATTAGACCCTTTGACAAAACCTGAGCATCAAGCAAAATTCCCTAAAGGAAAGAACGGACAACATAAATGAAAGTTCATTTTCCCAAAGTGGTCACTGAAATTCCAAATTACTTCTAGTATACTCAGTTTATAGCTTTTTAAAATATGGACCCCAAACCAGTGTCTCAGTAGTAGGGGTGAAATTCAGGCTTATTTACCAAAGATGTTAAGCGATAAACTTCAAGTTTTTGGTTTCCTTCTTTTTAAACCTAATTCATTATTCTGGCTAGAGACTTAGGCTCTTATTTTAGACCTTAAATAGACTAGTTCTTCCAGTTGGAAAGTAAAGCTACTGATGATTTTAATTTTAACATCGTGATTCTTTTTTGAGAAACTGTATCATAAAAAAGGTACAGAACTACCACTTCTCCCTCAAATTTCATAACACAGTTCAGGAGTTGCCACCTCCCCCTGAGAATTTGTCAAAACAGGCAAGAGCTGCCATCTCTCCCTGCAAATTTGGCAAAGAAGAGCACCATTTTCCAGGTTTTCTCTGAGCCACAAAAAGCCCCAAATTTTGCAGCTTATGATGACTCTAAGCTCTTTGAAAATAGAATTACCTGTTTAATGTTTCAAATGCTGGAATCTGGCCCTAAACTGCAGTACATCTAAAGAGTTACTGAATGTCACTCTTAACCAAATTATCAAGCAAAAATCAAAGAAAGATTCTCCTTAATGAAACTACTGGTTTTTCAAACAAATATGCTGAACAAAACTTAAGAAAATATGAGGAAGAGAACAAAAAAGAGTAAGCAAAGGCTCGTTTTCCGAGAGCACTCACCCCATCGGTGTCAAAAGGATATGGAGTGGGAACACGTGAGTCCAGAAGATAGGACCTCTCTGCTAGCTTCTGCTGCGCAGTCCAGGTCTCATTGAGGTAGACAGGATTCGTAGCTTCAGAAATCCTTGATAACTACGCCATTAACTGTTGTAGGGTAAAAATATCACAAAGTTGACTAAATCAAAAAGAAAGTTTTATTTGGCATATATTCAAGGGAGCAAAAGTAGGAAATGGCCAACCATGCTGCCAGAGTCATGTCTGCCTGAGTCCAGGGAAATATCACAGAACAGATAAAAGTGGGAAAATGGACAAGCATGTTGTTAGAGCCATGTCTGCCCGAGTCCAAAGAATATTACAGAATTGGCAAGAATTGGAAAACAGACAAGCACACTGCCACAGCCATGTTTGCTCAAGTCCATGAATATCTTAATTTTGCACTCATTATTGAAAACCAAGAAATCAAACCCACTGTTGAATTATTATTGAGGGGCAGTTGCTGTTGTTGTTGTTTTTTGTTTCCTGGATATAATATACTTGGTTGACAATTATTTTCCTTCATCATTTTAAATACATTATTCAATTGTCTTCTGACCTCTATGATTTCTGCAGAGAAGTTGGTATTTGATCTTACTGGGGATCCTTTATATGTATCTATTCACTTCTCTCCTGTTACTTTCAGGGTTTTCTCATTATCTTTAGTTTTTGAGAGCCTAATTATGACATAGCTCAGTGTGGATCTTTTGGGGTTTATTCTACTTGGAGTTAGTTAACCTCCTTGGTATTGAGTATTCATGTCCTTCATCAGATTTGAAAAGTTTTCTGAGAAATATAGGAATAATTTTTAAATATTCTTTTGGTTTCTCTTACTCTCTTTTGTCTCCTTGGATTTTCATGATGCAGAACATGAACTTTCTCATGCCAATTGACAGAATGGTCCCACGAAGTTTTGTTCCTAAGCCTTTAAACCTAGAAAACCAATCTCTGTAGGTGTTTGGTTATGACCAAAGAGCATCTGTAATTGTGTCCTTGATTAATATATGGGTCTGAACACACATATCTGTATTTACATGTACATATAGATAATTCTCCACCACTCATCTGTCAGTTGGATGTACTGTGGTGGCTTGCACGTTGCTGTGATGCTGGAAGTTATGCCACCAGTATTCAAAATAGCAACAGAGTCACCCAAGGTGGATAGACTTCAGCTGAGCTTCAAGAGTAAGACAAAGTATGAAGAAGAACCTGGCAATCTGCTTCTGAAAAAATTGACCGGTGAAAACCTTATGAATAGCAGCAGAACATTGTCTGATATAGTGCAAGAAGATGAGTCCCTCAGGTGGAATGGTGCTTATATATGACTAGGGAAGAGCTGCGTCCTTGAAGTAGGGTCGACCTTAATGACATGGATGGAGTAAAGCTTTCAGGACCCTCATTTACTGATGTGACACAACTCAAAATGAGAAGAAACAGCTGCAAACATCCATTAATAATTGGAATATGGAATGTACAAAGTATGAATACAGGGAAATTGGAAGTTGTCAAAAATGAAATGTAATGCATAAAGATCAATACCCTAGGCATTAGTAAGCTGAAGTGGACAGGTATTGGCCATTCTGAATCAGACAATCATATGATCTACTATGCTGGGAGTGACAAATCGTAGAGGAATGGTATCACATTCATCGTCAAAAAGAAAGTTTCAATACAATCAAATACTTTGAGAGAGTAGCAGGGATAGGGGTCTGGGGAGGATGCTTTCAGAGGACATCTACGTCAATTGGCATAACAAAGCTTATTAAGAAAATGTTCTGCATCCTACTTTGGTGAGTGGTGTCTGGGGTCTTAAAAGCTTGCAAGCGGCCATCTAAGATGCATCTATTGGTCCCAACCACCTGGAGTAAAGGAGAATGAAGAACACCAAAGACACAAGGAAAGTATTAGCACAAGAGACAGAAAAGGCCCCATAAACCAGAGACTTCGTCAGCCTGAGACCAGAACTAGATGGTGCCTGGCTACCACCAATGAATGTCCTGACAGGGAACACAACAGAGAGTCCCTGATGGAGCAGCAGAAGGATGGGGGTGCAGAACTCAAATTCTAGTAAGGAGACCAGACTTCATGGTCTGACTGAGACTGGAGGTACCCCAGAAACCATGGCCCCTGGACTCTCTATCAGCCCAAAACTAACACAATTTCCGAGGCCAACTCTTCAGACAGGGATTGGACTGGACTGTGGGACATAAAGTGATGCTCGTGAACAGTGTGCCTCTTAGCCAAGTAGATACAAGAGACCAAAGGTGCAGCTTCTTTCCAGAGGTGAGATGGGAAGGCAGAGAGGTTTAGGAGCTGGTTGAATGGTCATAGGGAATCATGGGTGGAAAGGACTGTCCTGTCACAGAGTGGGATGAACAATTAGGGTCACATAACTATGTATAAAATTTTGTATGAGAGACTAACTTGAAATGTAAACTCCATTTAACTACAACAGTAAAAAAAGAACATTTCAAGATCTATCCTGAAGTACAAAGCTGTAATTAATAAGATAATATCTACAAGCGTAAAAGGAAGACCAGTTAATATGACTAGTATTCAAATATATGCACTAATAAATAAGCCAAAGATAAAGAAATTGAAGATTTTTACCAACTTCTGCAGTCTGAAATCCATTAGTAATTACTGGTGATTGGAATGTTATAGTTGGAAAAAAAGAAGTGGAATTGGTAGTTGGAAAATATGGCCTTGGTGATACGAACTATGGCAGAGATTGTATGACAGAATTTTGCAAGATCAATGACTTATTCATTGCAAATACCTTTTTCAACAACATAAACAGCAACTATTCACATGGACCTCACCAGATGGAATACACAGAAATCAGATAGACTAACATCTTTGGAAAGAGACGATGGAGAATTTCAGTATCATCAGTCAGAGCAAGATCAGGGGCCAACTGTGGAACAGACCATCAATGGCTCATATGAAAGTTCAAGTTCAAGCTGAAGCAAATTAAAAGAAGTCTTTGAGAGCCAAAATACATCCTTGAATACATCTTACCTGAATTTAGAGACCATCTCAACAAAAGAATTGACATATTCGAGAAAGTAGTCCTTCGAACAGAACAAGGGGATACTGCCTGGTTGAAATCAGGAAAAGTGTGCATGAAGTTATTTCTTTTCACCATGCTTATTCAATCTTTATGCTGAGTAAATAGTCTGCGGAACCGGACTACAAAAAGAACACGGCCTCAGGATTGGAGGAAGACTCATTAACAACCTGCGATATTCAGATGTCACAACCTTGCTTGTTGAAACTGAAGAAGACTTGAAGTACTTACTGATGAAGATCAAAGACCACAGCCTTCAGTATGGATTACACCTCAACATAAAGAAAGGAAGAATCCTCACAACTGGACCAGTAAGAAACGTCATGATTAAAGGGAGAAAATCTTGACATTGTCACAGGTTTCTTTTTACTTGTATCCTCAGTCAACACCTATGGAAGCAGCAGTCAAGAAATCAAATGATGTATTACATAGGGCAAATCTGCTGCAAAAGACCTCTTTAAAGTGTTGAAAAAGTGAAAATATCACTTCAGTGTGATGGGTCACTTTTTTTGTGGACTTTCTAGTCACAGCTTGTAACTCCCACCTAAGTGATTGGGTGGGATTGTGCAGATATGGTAATTGTGGCCCACAGTTTTGCCATCCTGTTGGGTTTGAAATCAGCCACCCCAGAGGTGGAAGAGCCCACCACCACCAAGGAAGGAAAGACCTGCAGAAGATACCATGGTGGGCTTCCTGGCCCACATAGCAAGGAAGCTGATTGCCTTTGGTCAGAGACTGAGAACCAGGTAGAGGTGTGCCTGTTAGAAAGACTGGGAAGAGGCTGTCTTGATGGAAGAACTGTATCCTGAGCATTCCTCAACCTAAACTGTCATCCATTACCTCCCTAATAAACTCCATAACTCTGAGTATAGCCTGTGTGTTCTATGTGGCCATTGAAAAGAATTATCAAACCAAGCAGAAAGTAGAGATTGTCCTGAGAGTGAAGGATAGTGTTAGAATTGGTAAAGATGGCGGAGGAGGCATGTCTAACCTGCCTCATAGGAATCAGCCTTGGTGTGTTAATCTTGATTCTCCTTCCCCCTTGTGATGTTAGAGGAGGTCAGAAACTGCTCCCTAGCTATTTTTACAATCACTTTGAGTAGTAAGCTGCTCCTGAACGTATGTGATTATATACCAGTTATTTGGCCATTATTGAAATTGTTGCCATATTATATATATGTCAAATTCTTTAGAACAGGCATCCTTTTCTCAGGAGTACTTCTCAGCAACATCATTTATTTTGGTCTTGCTGTGCTCACTATACCAACAGTTTGTGTCATTTTTCCCATTAGCAAAAAGAACAGGTATCTATGATCTAAAGCCTGGTTCTCCATATGCCCCCCCACCCCAACTCTCCTGGTAAACATCAGTGCACATTGGTCTCTTTGTATATATCTATTGTTGTCTTCTTATAAAATAAGGATTATGCAATATTTGTCCGCATGTGCTTGACTTATTTCACTCAGCATTATCCCCTTTATGTCCATCTATGTTTTACTATATTTCACTAACTCATAGTTGTTCTTTTTGGTTGCACTGTATTCCATTGTACGTATGTACCACATTTTGCTTATCCCTTCATCTGTCGACAGTCACTTAGGTTGTTTTCAATTTTTTGCTGTAGTGAATAATGCTGAAATGAACATAGATGTGCATATGTCTGTTGATGTTGCAACTTTTAGGTCTCTAAGTTATATACCTAGAATTGGGATTCCTTGATCATAGGGTAGTTCTATTTCTACTTTTTTGAGGGAGTACCATAACATTTTCCATAATGGCTGTACTATTTTACAGTTCCGCTAACAATGGATAAGGATTTCAATCTTCCTCAAATCATCACCAAAATTTGTTTTATTTTATTTTTTTATTTAATCAGTGGCATTTTAGACAGAGTCAAATGAGATCTCATTGTAGTTTTGATTTGTGCCTCTATAATGACTAATGATTGTGTGCATCTTTTCATGTGTTGACTGCTTTGATGTCCTTTTTGGTGAAGGTTCTTTTCATGTCCTTTGCCCATATTGTAATTAATTTGTCTTTTTGTTGTTGAGTTGTTGAAGTTTTCTACAGATTTTTGGGGTTTAGACCCTTATCAAATATGTGCTTTCTGAAGGTTTGCTCCTGGTTTTTAAATTTTTTTTTTACTCTTTGGATGAAATCTTTTGATAGGTATGTTTTTAATTTTTACAAGGTCCTGTTTATCTATTTTGTCTCTTCTATTCTTGCATTTTTCGTTGTTTGTTATCCTATTTTTACAAAAGGTTAAGTACCATATCTTTCTTACTATGTTTTCTTCCAGAAATTTACAGTTTTATGTTTAACAGTTAGGTCTTTGATCCATTTTGAGTTTGTTTTTGTGCATGGTATGAGGTATGGATCCTATTTCATTTTTCTGGAAGTGGATATCTAGTTTTGCCAGCACTATTTATTAAACAGACTGTTTTTTCCCCATTAAGTGGGCTTTGACACCTTGTCAAAAATCAGTTGTCCATAGATGAATGAACTTATTTTTGGGTTCTCAATTCTATCCTACTGGTCTATGTGTCTATCATTGAACCAAGACCAGGCTGTTTTGATTACAGAGGCTGTGTATTATGTTTTTATATCCGGGAGTGTGTAGTGAAATGAAATTCTTTATTTGACCTTTTACCTTTGTTCTGTGAAAAAAAGAGAAAAACAAAACAAAACTGGGCCCTGAGGAGTTGTTACAGTTGCCCTTGTTACAGTTGCCCTAGCCTTTTCAGAAGCTTGCTACTTTTGCACAGGGAAGAAGCCAATCGTTGCTGGCAGAAACTGTCAGTTATTATGCAAATAAATGGAACCTCTTGCAAGAAGAGTGACCAGTTTGATCCAATGAGGGGATTGATTAATTATTATGCAAATAGAGTACATGAAATCTGTACTATAGGACAGAGTGACTTGCTTATATAAGCAGCCATCTCAAAGAGGTTGAGGGGGACCTCACTACCATCAAGAAGAAGTTCTTGAAGCGGAGCACATCCTTTGGATTTGGGGCCCCTGTGCCCTGTGCTGATAGCCTTCTAGACCCAAGAGACAGAGTTGTAACACTGGAATGACAGCAGCAGAAACAGGATATTGGCATAAGATTATGTGGTAGGCTTTCTGGTGCACACCAAGTGAGGTTGCTACAGTGGGCTTACCAAACCATGATGAAGCAAGAGAGCTGAGGGCCTTTGGATAGGCTTGCTGGTGGAGTGGGGTGCCTTGGTGTACTTGTTGGCAGAGCTAAAAGTGTTGTAACATTTGCCAGGCGAAGGCAGGGGCTGAGAGGAGGCCTGCAAAGCTGGCAGAGAGAGATACAGAGTTTTTGTGCATGGTGGGAAGTATGGATCCTGGTTTTGTTTCTGGAAGTAGATATCCTTTTTTGCCAGTGCCATTTATTAAAGAGAATATTTCTTCCCCATTAAGTGGATTTTGATCCCGTGTCAAAAATCAGTTGTCCACAGATGAATGGACTTATTTCTGGGTTCTCAATTCTATCCCACTTGTCTATGTGTCTATCATTGAATCAATACCAGGCTGTTTTGATTACAGTGGCAGTGTATTATGTTTTTATGTCAGGGTGTGTATGATGAAGTGAGATTCTTCATTTGGCCTTTTTCCTTGGTTCTGTGAAAAAGAGAGAAAAAGAAAACAGTTTTGGAGTTCTTTTACTGTGGGTCCTGAGGAGTTGTTACAGGTTTCCTTATTAACAGTTGCTCTAGACCTCTGGAGAAGCTTCTTACTTAAGCCCAGGGAAGAAGCCAATTCCAGCTGGCAGAAACTGTCAGTTATTATGCAAATAGAAGAAGTGTCTTGCAAGAGGAGTGTCCAGTTTAGTCCAGTGGGGGATTGGTTAATTATTATGCAAATATGTGCATGAAATCTGACCAATAAGATTGAGCCACTTGCCTATATAAGCAGCCATCCCACAGAGTTTGGAAGGCACCTCACTACCATCAAGAAGAAGTGCTTGGAGTAGAACACGTCCTTTGGATCTGGATTCCACGTGCTGATAACCTTCTAGACCCAAGAGACAGAGTTGTAACACTGGAGTGGCAGCAGCAGAACTAGGAGACTGGAGTAAGATGATGTAGTAGGCTTTCTGGCCCACACAAAGCGAGGTGGCTACTGTGGTCTTACCAAATCATGAAACGAGAGCTGAGGGCTTTTGGGCAGGAGGCTTGATGGTGGAGTGATTGCCTCAGACACTTGTTTTCATAGCTAAATGGGCTTGCCTACTCATGGAGCGACAGAGTTGAGGGCCTTAGGGCAAAAGGCTTACTGTCAGAGTGGGATGCCTTGTGGCACTTGTTGGCAAAACTAAAAGAGCTGTAATACTTGCAAAATCAGTGCAGGGACCAAGAATAGGCCTGTCCTGAGTTCTACAGGGCTGGAAGAGAGAGAGAGCTGTCCTACACTAAATAAGGGAGGAATGAAAGGAAGGACGTGTTCTTCACTTTATTGTGGGGGAGGTGGCTTTGAGACCTTTCCTGTGTGCTTCCTGACCTTGATCCTGTTCCTGTTATTTCCAAGTTAATCCTGATATCATGTTACTTTCCTAAGAAGTCATTTAGCAGTGAGCATGGTCTGTGAGTTCTGTGTGGCATCACAACGAATTATTGAACCCAGAAGAGAAGTAGAGAGTGCTGTGAGGAGAATAGCTGGTGTCAGAATTGGTAAAAAGATTGGAGAGTGGAGGTATGACTGATCTCCACGTATAGGAATCTGCTTTGGGTTGTTGATGCTGATTCTCATTCTCCATGAAGTTAGAGAAAGTCCAGCACTATTGCTAATGCAATATAGAGTGTGAGGCCTCCTGCTTGGTTCTTCAATATTGCTTTGGTTATTTAGATTTTATTTCCTTTCTATATTAAGATGGTCATTAATTTTTCAATTTCTGTAAAGAATGCTGTTGGGATTTGTATTGGAATTGCATTTTATCTGTAGATTACTTTAGAGAGAATTGACATTTTCACCCTATTAAGTCTTCTAATCCATAAACGTGGAAAGTCCTTCCATTTATGTAGCTCTCTTTTAGTCTCTTGAAGTAGTGTTTTGGAATTTTCATTGTATAAGTTTTCTATGTTCTGGGTTAGGCTAATTTCTATGTGTTTTATGGGTTTGGAGGTTATTGTAAATGATATTGTTTTCTTGATTTATTTTCCAGAATGCTTATTATTATGGAAAAGGAACTCCACTGATCTAGTGTGTTGATCTTATTTCCTGCAATGTTGCTTAATTCTGCCATAATTCCAGTAGTTTTCTTGTGGAATCTTTAGGGTCTTCTATGTATAGAACCATGTCATCTGCAAATAGAGATATTTTTCTTCTTCTTTTTTGATTTGGGTAGGTTTCATTTTTCTTTCTTGCCTTATTTCTCTGGCTAGGACTTCCAGTACAATACTGAATGAAAGTGGTAATATGCATACTTGTCTTGTTCCCATTGTCAAGGGGAAAGGCTCACAGTCTTTCTCAACTGGGTATAATGCTGGCTGTTTGTTTTGTGTGCCTGTCGATTATGTTGAAAAATTACCTTCTCTTGCTATTTTGCTGAGTGTTTTTATCAGGAAATGGTGTTTAATTTTATCAAATGTCTTTTATACATCAACTGATATGATCATATGGTTCTTTTCCTTTGATTATTTATGTGGGGGAATACATTGATTTTGTAATGTTGAACCACCCTTGCAGTACTGGTATTAATCCCACTTGATTATGGTATATAATTTTTTTGATATATTGCTGAATTCTGTTAGCTAGAATTTTGTTGAAAAACTTTGCATCAATGTTCATAAGGGACAGTAATCTGTAGTTTTCTTTTTCTTTTTTTTTATGTTGTTTTTCCTGGTTTAGATATCAGGGTTATGCTGACTTCATAGAAAGAGTTAGGGAGTGTTTCTTACTCTTTTAGGTTTTTGAAGAATTTGAGTAGAATTGGTGTCAATTCTTCTCTGAATGTTTGGTAGAATTCCCCAGTGTAGCCATCTGGTCCTGAATTTTTTGTTTTTTGTTTTTTTGTCATTTTTTGATAACATCGAAAATCTCTTCTTTTGTAATGAGTCTGTTTAGATTTTCTTCTGTTTGTCTATGTATACATACGTAGTGTGTTTCTAGGAATTAGTCTATTTCATCTAGGTTTACAAATTTGCTGGTGTACAATTTTTCATAATAATATATTCTGATCCTCTGTATCTCAGTTGGTTCTGTTGTAATGTCTCCAGTTTCATTTCATAATTTAGTTCCTTGCCTCCTCTTTCTTGTTTTTCTTTTGTCATTCTAGTTGGTGGTTTATTTTATTGATACTGTCAAAGAAGAAACATCTGGCTTTGTCGATTTTTTCTATTGCTTTTCTATTTTTTTAAATTTTTGCCCTGATCTTTATTATTTTCTTTCTTCTGGTAGCTTTAGGATCTTTTCCTCTTCCTTTTCTGTCGGTTCAATTTTCCTCTTCCTTTTCTGTCGGTTCAATTTTCCTCTTCCTTTTCTGTCTGTTTCAGTTGTTGATTTTGGATATTTCTTCTTTTTTTAATGTAGACATTTATTGCTATGAAGTTCCCTCTAAGTACTGCTTTTGTTATGTCCCAAAGGTTTTGATATGTTTTGTGTTCAATTGACTCTAATTATTTGTTTTATGCTCTTTCCTCTCTATTTGGAGAAGTCCCTTAATACTTGCATAATTGATGTGGTAGTGGTGAATTTCTAGAGCTTCTGTTTTTTTTTTTTTTTTTTTTTTTTGGTAATGTCTTGATTTCCCTCTCATTTCTAAAGACAACTTGGTAGGGTAAAAGATTCTTAGTTGGCAAATATTTTGTTCAATATTTTATATATGTTGCACCATTGTCTTCTGGCCTCTAAAATTTCTGGAGAGAAATCTGCACTAATTTGTATGACCAAAACCCAAAACAAACCCATTGCCAGCAAGTCAATTTTGACTCATAGCAACCCTATAGGGCAGAGTAGAACTGTCCCACAGAGTTTCCAAGGAATGGCTGGTGGATTCCAACAGCTGACCTTTTGGTTAGCAGCTGACCTCTTAACCACTGTGCCAACAATGTTATATTGTGTTTTTCTCTTACTGCTTTCAGAGTTCTCACCTTGTCTTTGATCTTCAGGAATTTTTGTAGGATATACACAAGGTGGAATTTTTTTGTGTTTCTTCTAATTGGAGTTGGTGTAATTTCCTGTTTTCAGGGTTGGTTCTCTGTGCAGGTGCGTCTTCTGGAAAATTCTTCCTACGCTTTTATTTTCATTGTGCTCTGGAATTCCAATCATTATTATATTATATTTCTTAATTGAATCTTGTATTTCCTTTGGGCTCTATTTACTTTTCTTTTTTCTTGTTTCTTTTGAGACGTGTTAAATTCAGTTACTCTGTCTCCTTGTTCACTTATTCTGTCTTCTGTCTGTTCAATTCTGTTATTGAGTGTTTCTCTAGCATTTTCTAACTCAGTTGCTTTATTCTTCAGTTCAAGTAATTCTCTCTTTTTTTGATGTTTTCAATTTCCCTGTTAAGTGTTTTGTTTTGTTCCTCAATTTCTTTTCTGATCCCTTAGTTTGCTGTCTGTGTGCTTTTGCTTTCTTCAAACAAATTTAGCACCATTGTCTGGAAGATTTCTATTTTTTCCAATGACCTTGTCTGCATAGGACACCACGTGTTTGTCAGTTTGTTGTACTGTGGTGGCTTGCCTGCTGCTATCAAACTGGAAGCTTTGCCACCAGTATTTCAAACATCAGCAGATCACCCTTGGTGGACATGTCTCAGTGGAGCTTCCTGACCAAGACTGAAGAGGAAGAAGGACCCGACAGTCTACTTCTGACAAAATTGTCCAATGAAAATTTATGAATAGCAGTGGAACATATAGTGCCAGAAGATGAGTTGCTCGTGTTAGAAAGCACTCAAAAGATGACTGAGGAAGTGCTTGCTCCTCACAGTAGGGTCAACCTTAATGATGTGAGTGGAGTAAAGTTTTTGGGACCTTCATTTGCTGATGTGGCATGACTCGAATTGAGAAGAAACAGCTGGAAACATTAATAATCAGAACGTGGAATGCACGAAGTATGAATCTAGGAAAATTGGAAGTCATCTATAATGAAATAGAATACATAAAGATCAATATTCTAGGTATTAGTGAACTGAATTGAACTGGTTTTCACCATTTGAATCAGACAATCATGTGATCTACTATTCTGGGATTAACAAACTGAAGAGGAGGAATGGCATCACATTCATCTTCAAAAAGACCATTCTAAAATCTATTCTGAAGCAAAACACTGTCAGTGATAGGATAAAATCCATATTACTACAAGGAAGACCAGTTAATACAACTGTTGTTCAAATTTACTCACCAACCACTAAGGTCAAAGATGAAGAAATTGAAGACTTTTTACAACTTCTGCAGTCCAAAATTCATCAAACATGCAAATAAGATACGCTGATGATTACTGGAAATTGGAATGTGGAAGCTGGAAACGAAGGAGCGCTGTTTGGAAATTATGGCCTTGGTGATAGAAATGATACTGGAGATCACATGATAGAATTTTGCAAGACCAGCGACTGCTTCATTGCAAATACCTTTTTTCAACAACATACACAGAGACTATACAACTGGATAACACAAGATGAAACACACAGGAATCAAATCAACTATATCTGTGGAAAGAGATGATGGAAAAGCTCAGTATTATCAGTCAGGGTAATGAGTATATATCATTAGTAAACTGTTGTCAGTTCACCTGTTTTGAGTGTCCTCTGTTCAGCTATTGCCAGAATACTAGTGAGAGAATGTTCTCAACAGAGTAAAAAGCACATTGCTAGAACATATTGTCATTAATTCCCACTACCTTCATATTACCTCTAGCAATGGACAAAGGTTTCAATTTCTTATATCCTCACCAATATTGCTTATTTTCCTTTTTTTGTTTTTTACTATAACCATCCTTGTGGGTGTGTAGGGGTATCTCATTGTGGTTTGATTTCCATTTCCCTAAGAATTAATGGTATTGAGCATCTTTTCATGTGTGTATTAGCCATTTGTATATCTTCATTGAAGAAATATTTTTTTCAAATCCTTTGCACATTTTTCAATTGATTTATCTTTTTAGTGTTTAGCTGAAGGAGTTACCTTTTATGTTCTGGATACTAGATTTTTGTTGGATATGAGATTTCTATCCTGTACTCTAGCAGTAAACCAGAAATTTTTTTCTTACAAGATATATAGGAGACATAAAGGGAGGAAAGAAGATAGTGTCTCGGGGGAAATCATTCCTCAAAGAGGTGAAATACAAAGATCAGACAGGAAAAACAAACAAACAAACAAACCCACAAACACTGTTATTATTCCAAAAGCCTTTTTCCTTCCTTAACGAAGCACCTACTTCTTGTCCCTGGAGTAACTGTGCAAAGTGGATTCAAGTTCCCCTTGCATTCCCACTTCCTCCTGGTGCCCTATAGGGAAGTTTGGGTCAGGGCTCACACTGACTTCTTGGGACTAGGTGTTCCTGCACAGTAGTACACAGCTCATGGAGCTCAGCTGAAGGGAGAACTAATTCTTGACAGAGTCTCTAGACATGGAGCTTAGAATTTTTAGGGCTGGGCTCTAGTAAGTCTTCCCATCAGAACATACCATTAAAATACACTCTAGTCTCTTTCCCGCATGCTGGTGGATCCTACTCCAGCAGTAATGAGTGGGTGTGATGGAGAATCTAGAGATAGCACAGGTGAGGGAGAGGGTCTGTGAGGGTTTCAGTAGAACTGGGTCTGACTGCGGCAGCTGCACCTAGGACAGGCACCTGGGGACAAAGAGGAAGACAGTGAGTCACAAACACTACAGCCCATGGTCCCATCTCTGAAATATTAGAAAAATCTCATCTGGGGGTACAGCCATATCATGTTTTTCTCCTGGAGGGCACTGTCTTCCTCAGAGATTCTAGCCCAGAGTAAGAAATCACACTAGCCACCTCAGGTTAAGGTCCCTCCTCCCTCCATGGCTGGAAGAGAGATTTGCATGTGGGTTGCCCTGCAGGTACAAGAGGGGAACAGGATGAGAAGGGGACTCAGGGTACAGGGGCTATCTCTTCATCCAGGCTTCTCCCCTATTTCCCTGCTGCTAGAAGAGAGCAAGTTGATTTGGATCCTGTGTAAGAAGAGGTTGGATAGTCCAAAAGAAATGAGAGCCTTCCAACACTGCAGTTTTTGTCCTCAATTTGTAGCGAGGGTTATCTATGAAGATTCAGACACAGTTCTGGTAGATTTTGGAGTACAGCATGTACCTGTAGTCTGCCCTTCTGATCACCACACACACGTGGAAGGAAGCTGTATCTGAAAGATGTAACTGAGTCCCACCCAGATGCCCAAGAGGACAGTGATTCCCCTGTATCCAGTGTGGTGGAGGGCAGGGCCACAATGTGTGAGACATCTCTGGCCTTATGTTATTGGTGAAATAACAGACACATTAAACTATGTAAAAGAGTAGAGAACTAAGAAATAGATCCACACAAATATAATGAACTGATGTTTGAGAAAAGAACAAAAGCAATTCAGTGGAAAAGAGAAAAGATAGTCTTTTCATCAAATGGTGCTAGATGAACTGAAAATGAATGAAAATAAAAATAGACATATCTTGCACCTTTAACAAAAGTAACTTAAAGTGCATTTTAGACCTGAATATAAAATACAAACCCCTAAAACTTCTAGAATCACATAGGAGAAAATCTGGGTGACCTTGAATTTTGTGATGAGTTTAGATACAATGCCTAAACCATAATTTAGAAAAGAAAAAGTTGACAGAACATCATAAAATTTAAATATTTTTGCTCTGTGAAAGAGAATATTAAGAGAATGAAAAGAGAAGACGCAGGTATAGATGGAAATTATGAAAAAATAGATCTGATAAAATACTTGCATCCAAATATAAACTTAACAATAGAAAAACAAACAACATGCTAAATGAGTTAAGGTTTTAGGACTGAAGGTTAAAGAACTGCACGTAAGCACTGTAATGTACATGATAAAGTGGTTTCACTCATTGATACAGCTTAACAATCGTGATACTGCTATACATGTATAGTGGAAGTGAAAAAATAAATAAGCAGATGGTGAAAGGTGGGAGTGTGGCTTTTCACAAATGGAAAGGGGACTCACAGATAAGCAATATGATATTCTATTTTCTTTCAGTAACTATAAAGCATTTCTTATAAAAGATTACATGAAAAGGAAACAAAAATATGGCATGTCAATTGGTCATTGTTCCAAATTTAGCTTAATTTTTAGTAAAGTACAGAAAGTCACTATTTGAAACAACTTCTGTGGGTTACAAGTAGCGCTTGAGTTACTGTTCAGATTAGGTAGAAAACATCAGACTAGGAACAAAGTGAAGGAAATAAGTAAGGGGAGAGATAGTCTAGGCCATGTGACCACATTTCCCTCTTAGTATGAAAAAAAATGCAGGCTCTGCATGACCTTGATGTCTCACAGGTGAGAAAGAAAGGAAGTTCCTGTGGAAAGAGGTTAGCTGTAAAGGAAATGATTGATACTGACAGATAGAACCTCACTGGCTCCTCTGCACCTGCTCCTGGAGCTGGTACTCTTTGCTTGGTTGTCTTGAGTATCCCCTAATGTTCAGCTCCTATACAGGGGAGGTTTATGTCTGTGCTCTTACTGACTTCCCTTCACTATTTTTCTTGCACAGTGATATATGCTGTGTCCTTGGTGGTCATGGAGCTCAGCTGCAGGGAGAACCGGTTCTTGGCTGTGTCAGCAGTGATGGAGATGCGGCCTTGGAAAGCCGGGTTGTTACTTGTGTGCCCAGTCCAGTAAAGCATCCTCTCCAGCTCTTTCCCAAGATGCTGGAAGATTCAGTTCCAGTAGTTGCTACTGGTGACAGAGCCCCCAGAGACAGAGCAAGTCAGGGGCAGAGTCTGCGAGGGCTTCACCATCCTTGGGCCTGATTCCTGCAGAGTTGGCTCAGAAAAGACACCTGGGGAAAAGGATGGTCAAGGTGAGTCAGTCTGTCCTACACTCAAGTACCTGTAAGTCCTAGAGCCCCTGAGACTCTCCTGCCAGCAGGCAGAGAAGTGTCCATAGCATCTGCATGGCTGTCTGAAGTATGAAGACCACCACAGAGGCCTAGCTTGGGATGGAGATTTCTTTTCTTTGAGAGTGCCCAGAGAGTTTTGCATATCTGAGATCATGTGGGTACAAGGGGCTGAACAAGATGACAGTCACTGAGGCTTCATGGTGCTGGCTTTTGGGATGGGAAAACTGCCAAGACTGGCCCAAGTGGTTTGGGCACCTAAAAAGAAGAAAGGGACAAAATCAAAACATTAACCCTACAACTCCAACAAGTAGAAAGAGAGCAGGAAAAGAAGCTCTCAGGAGCTGGAAGAAAGGAAATAATAAGAATTAGAGTAGAATTAAATGAAATGGAGAATAGAAAAACAACTGAAATAGTTAACAAGACCAAAAGCTGATTCTTTGAAAAGATCAAAAAAATCAAAAAACCATTGGCCAATTTGACAAAAGAAAAACAGAAGAGGAAGCAAATAACCCGTATAAGGAATGAGATGGGTGATATTACAACAGACCCAACTGAAATTAAAAGAATCATAACAGAATACTATGAAAAATTGCACTGTAACAAATTTGAAAACCTAGAGGAAATGGACGAATTTCTAGAAAATTACTACCTACCTAAACTAACACAAACAGAGGTAGAACAACTAAATAAACCTATAATAAAAGAGGAGATTGAAAAGGTAATTAA
>NW_004443989.1:14365284-14384086 GCF_000243295.1 Trichechus manatus latirostris
AAAAAAAAAAAAAAAAAAAAAGCCACGGCCCAGATGGTTTCATTGAAGAATTCTATCAAACTTTCAGAGAAGAGTTAACACCAGTGCTACTAAAAGTATTTTAGAGCATAGAAAAGGATTGAATACTCTCAAACTCATTCTATGAAGCCAGCATAACCCTGATATCAAAACCAGGAGAAGACACCACAGAAAAAGAAAATTAGAGACAAATGTGCCTCATGAACATTGACGCAAAAATCCTCAACAAAATTCTAGCCAATAGAATCCAGCAACATATCAAAAAAATAATTCATCATGATCAAGTGGGATTCATAACAGGAATGCAGGGATGGTTCAACATTAGAAAAACAATCAATGTAATCCATCATATTAATAAAAGCCAAGAACCACATGATCCTATCAATCGATGCAGAAAAGACATTTGACAAAGTCCAATACCCATTCATGATAAAAACTCTCAACACAATAGGAATTGAAGGGAAATTCCTCAACATAAGGGCATTTATACAAAGCCAATAGCCAAAATCATGCTAAATGGAGAGAGTATGAAAGCATTCTCCTTGAGAACCAGAACCAGACAAGGAAGTCCTTTATCACCACTATTATTCAAAATTGTGCTGGAGGTCCTAGCCAGAGCAATTAGGCTACAAAAAGAAACAAAGTGCATCTAAATTGGTAAGGAAGAAGTAAAAATATCTTTATTTGCAGATGATATGATCTTACACACAGAAAATCCCAAAGAATCTACACGAAAACTACCAGAACTAATAGAAGATTTTAGCAAAGTGTCAAGATACAAGATAAACATACAAAAATCAGTTGGACTCCCCTGCACCAACAAAGAGAACTTTGAAGAAGAAATCATCAAATGAATACTATTTATAATAGCCCCCAAGAAGATAAAATACTTCAGAATAAATCTAACCAGAGGCGTAAAGGATCTATACAATGAAAACTACAAGGCACTACTGCAAGAAACCAAAAGAGATCTGCGTAAGTGGAAAAAACATATTTTGTTCAGGGATAGGAAGACTCAACATAGTGAAAATGTCATTTCTTCCCAAAGTGAACTACAGACACAATGAAATCGCCATCTAAATTCCACCAGCATTTTTTAATCAGATGGAGAAACAAATCACCGATTTCATTTGGAAAGGGAAGAGGCCCCGGATAAGTAAAGTATTACTTAAGAAGAAGAATAAAGTGGGAGGCCTCACGCTACCAGATTTTAGAAACTGTTATACCGCCACGGTAGTCAAAAGAGCCTGGTACTTGTACAACAACAGATACATAGACCAGTGGAACAGAATTGAGAATCCAGACATAAATTCATCCACCTACGAGCAGCTGATATTTGACAAGGCCCAAAGTCCATTAATTGGGGAAAAGACAGTCTCCTTAACAAATGGTGCTGGAATAACTGGATATCCATCTGCAAAAAATGAAACAAGACCCATACCTCACACCATGCACAAAAACTAACTCAAAATGGATCAAAGATCTGAATATAAAATCGAAAACAATAAAGATCATGGAAAAATAAGCAGGGACAAAGCTAGGAGCCTTAATACATGGCATAAACTAAACGGAATACGAACCATAAGTAACACTACACAAACACCAAAAAAGAGACTAGATAAATGGGAGCTCCTAAAAATCAAACACTCAAGCTTATCAAAAGACTTCACCAAAAGAGGGAAAAGACAACCTACAGAATGGGAAAAAATGTTTGACTACAACAAATTCGATCAGCATCTAATCTCTAAAATCTACAAGATATTGCAAAACCTCAACAACAAAAAGACAAATAGCCAAATTTAAAAAATGGGCAAAGGATATGAACAGGTACTTCACCAAGAAGACTTTCAGGTAGCTAACAGACACATGAAAAAATGCTCAAGATCAATAGCCATTTGATAAATGCAGATCAAAACTACAGTGAGATACCACCTCACCCCAACAAGGCTAGCATTAATCCAGAAGACACAAAATAAGAAATGTTGGAGAGGTTGTGGAGAGGCTGGAACACTTATACACTGTTGGTGGGAATGTAAAATGGAGCAACCACTTTGAAAATCGATTTGGCTCTTCCTTAAAAAGCTAGAAATAGAAGTACCATATGATCCAGCTATCCCGCTCCTTGGAATATATCCTAGATGAAAAAAAGAGCTGTCATATGAATAGATATATGCACCACCATGTTCATTGCAGTACTGTTCATGATAGCAAAAAGATGGAAACCACCTAGGGGTCCATCAACAAACGAACGATTAAACAAATTATGGTATATACAAACAATGGAATACTATGCAATGATAAAGAATTATGATGAATCAGTGAAATATAACATGGAGTAATTTGGAGGGCATTATGCTGAGTGTATTTAGTTAGTCACAAAAGGACAAATATTGTATAAGTCCACTATTAAAAGAACTCAAGAGAAGGTTTAAGCACAGAATAAACCATCCTTTGATTGTTACGAGGCTGGTGTGGGAGAGAAAATGTTATTCACTAACTAGATAGTAGACAAGAATTATCTTAGGTGAAGGGAAGGGCAGCACACACTACAGGAGAAGTCAGCCCAACTGGATTAAACCAAAGCTAAGAACTTTCCTGAATACAACCAAACACTTAGAGGGACAGAGTAGCAGGGGTAGGGGTCTGGGGACCATGCTTTCAGGGGACATCTAGGTCAATCAGCATAATAAATTTTATTAAGAAAATATTCTGCATCCTACTTTGGTGAGTGGCATCTGGGGTCTTAAAAGCTAGCTAGTGACTATCTAAGATGTATCAATTTATCCCAACCCACCTGGAGTAAAGGAGAATGAAGAACACCAAAGTCACAAGGAAAGTAGTAGCCCAAGAGACAGAAAGGTCCACATAAACCAGAGACTGTATCAGCCTGAGACCAGAACTAGATGGTGCCTGACTACCACCAGTGACCAACCTGATAGGGAACACAACTGAGAGTCCCTGATGGAACAGAAGAAAAGTAGAGTGCAGAACTCAAATTCTGGTAAGAAGACCAGACTTAATGGTCTGATTGAAACTGGAGGAACCCCAGAAAGCACAGCCCCCGGATTCTCTGTCAACCCAGCACTAAAAGCATTCAGAGGCCAACTCTTCAGACAAAGATTAGACTAGACAATGGGACATAAAATAATACTCTTGAGGAGTGTGTTTCTCAGCTCAAGTAGATACGTGAGACTAAATGGGCAGCTCCTGTCCAGAGGAGAGATGAGAGGACGGAGAGGGTCAGGAGCTGGTTGAATGGACACAGGAGATCGGGGTGGAAAGGAGGAATGTGATGTCACAATATAGGGAGAACAATTAGGGTCACATAGCAAGGTGTGTATAAAGTTTTGTATGAAAGACGAACTTGAATTGTAAACTTTTTCTTAAAGTACAACAATAAAATAATAAAACAAACAAAAAAATATTTTAGCATCCAGAACATAGAATGGATATAAACTTGGTCAATATCAGTATTTCCTGGGTTGCTTTCAGCTAGAAAATTAAGAAATTATGATTTTTTACTTTACATCTCTGGCTACTTTATATAACAGACTAAAACTGTTGCCATCCATATAGGACAGAGTAGAACTGCCTCATAGCTTTCCCTGGTTGCAGAAAGCTTAAGAGCTTGGCTGCAAACCAAAAGGTTAGCAGTTCAAATTCACCAGCCACTCCTTGGAAACTCTAAATAACAGACTAAAAACAGACAAACAAAACTCATTGCTGTGGAGTCAGTTCTGACTTGTTGCAACCCTATAGGACACAGTAGAACTGCCTCATAGGGTTCCCAACAGGAGCCTGGTGGATTCAAATTGCTGATCCTTTCGTTAGCAGCCATAGCACTTAACCACTATGCCACCAAGATTTCTCAATAACAGACTTGGCAGGGCTTATATATGATGATGAGGACCTAGGTTTCCTCTGAGGTTAAGGGAAAGCACCCTTGTAATGCTCCAAGGTGTTTGCAGAGAATTAACTGCCTTTAAGGAACCACAAGGCTTTTTGAGGAAGAGGTAATGAGGAGCTCTGAGAGAGTCTGGGCCAGTTTAATCAAAACATTTAATACAATATGGCAGAGAAGCAACTGACTCTATTCTTTTCAGTTTTTTTTTTTAATAGTTTTTTTAGAACTGTTTTAGATTCATGAAAAATTTATGAAGATAAAATGGAGATTCCATATATCCCCCTCCCTACCACCACCGGGTTCTTCCTGTTATTATCTTACATTATTATGATGCATTAGTCACAACCAACAAACAAATGTTGATATATTATTATTAACTAAAGCCCATATTTTGCTTTGCTTTGTTTGTTTTTACAAGATAAATAGGAAACACGAAGGCAAAAAAGAGGAAAGAGTCCCAGGGAGAACCATGTGCTCATAGAGGAGAAAAGCAAAGACCAGGGAAGGGAAAAAAGGAAAAAAAAATAATTTTTTTGCCTTTTTCTGCACACTCTTGTTTCTGTCCCTGGGGCTGAGCTAATGTATTTGGTGGGTCCTGAGTGTCCCTTGCAGCCTGGGCCCCTCATGGCATCCTGCAGTGGGAGGTTTGTGTCTGGGCTCTCACTGACTACCCCTCACTGTGTGTATCTTCCACAGTGATATGCAGTTGTGTCCTTGGCAGTTACAGAGCTCAGTGCAGGGAGAATCAGTTTTGCAGCTGTGTCCCTGTAGACAGAGCTGTGGCTATTGAGGAATAGACTGTAGTAAGTGTTACCGTTATAACTTATGTCCGTGATCCAATCCAACCCTTTCTAGGGAGGATGGCGAATGCAATGCCAACAGTGTCCACTTGTGATTGAGTAACCAGAGACTACACAGGTGAGGGACAGGGCTTGTAGGACTTCACCAGTCCCGGGCTTGACTTCTCAAGCTGCACCTGGGACGGGACACTTGGGAACAAGGAGGACCACAGTGAATAACAAGTAGACACCACAGCTCGGAAATCCTGGAAAATCTCACCTAGGGGTACAGCCTCCAGGAGGAGGCACAGCCCTGTCATCTTTTTTCTCCTGGAGGGTCCTTTCTTCTCACTCTGGGTCCACAGCCCAGAGTGAGAAATGGCACTGACCTTCCCAAGCTTAAGACCCCTCCTGCCTCCGTGTCTGGAAGATAGATTTATATGTGGGCTGACCTGCAGCTACAAGAGGGGAACATGTAGTAGTGGACTTGGGGTGCTCAGGTTTCATTCTTTCATGTACTCACTCCCAATTTTTCTGGTCCTGGAAAAGAAGAAATTGAAGTGGGCCACATGTAAGAAGACAGCTGATAGTTCAGAGAAAAGGAGAAACTTTCACCCCTGTAGCTGATTGTCCTCCTTTTGTTGTGGGGAGTATCTATGAAGATACAGACACACAGTTCTGGATGATTTTGGAGTATAGCATGCATACCATGTCCTGGCCCTCTTAGCACCATACACGTGTGGAAAGAAACCATTCTGAGGGAGATGCCCTGAGCCCTACCCGGTTTCCCAAAAGAACAGCGATCTCTTTGCACTCCTGTGTGGTAGAGGAAGAGACCCTAGTGTGTATGACGCTTCTAACTATCCTAGGGACCTCAGACAAGGTTCTTTTCATATATCTAGAAGAAGTCAAAGTGTATTAAACTCACCAGGACAGGAGTGGGTAAAGAATTACAAAAAGGCTTTTACTATCACAGTCATTATTTCTGTAAATATTCTTTCTATCTATCTCTCTCTTTTTCTTCAGAGGTCACATAATACATATGTTGGTTTACTGGATGGGCCCCACAGATCTCTTATCTTTATTTTTCTTTATGTTCTTCAGATCATTTAAATTTTACTATCTTTAAATTCACATTTTTTTTTATTCTGTCAGCTCAAATCTGCTCTTGAACCCCTCTAGTAAATTTTCCTTTTCACTCATTGTACTTCTCAGCTGTGTAATCTCTTTGTGGTTCTTTTTTATAATTTATTCTCTTTATTGATGCTTTCATTTTGTTCATACATACATGATTTTATGATATTCCTTACTTCATTAACTGTGTTTAACTCTTTCAGCACGTTTAATACTGTTGTTTTTTCTACTAAATCCAGTGTCTAGGATTCCTCAAGAGTATTTTTATTTCTTTATTTTGTTTCCTTGAATGGGCCATCTTATTCTGTTTCTCTGCATGTCGCTTTTGGCAAAGGGACATTTGAATAATATAAAATGATAAGTATTGAAATCAGATTATCCCTCTTCCTCAGGGTTAGCTTTTTTTTCTGTTTGTTTGTTTGATTGATTGTGGAAGGATATAGAGTTGTGTGTGAATTTAGTGTCTGTTCTTTAGTTTGTATTTTTGTAAAGTTCTTACAGAGATATCCTTGAATAATAGTAGCTCAAAAGAAAAAAAAATCAAACAAGTTAAAGATAACAATACAAACAAAATTTTTGCAGTCTTTGCAGACATGGTCTGGGATGGGCCTCTCCTTTAACACTTACCCTGGCTTACACTGAGACTAGAGAACAGCCCATATGGAAATATTAGAGTTTTCTTCAGTCTTTTCTGAGCATGTATCTTGGTGGTGCACCTGGCTCTGTAATTCTTCCATATACATTGTTCTTTTGAATGTGCTAATTTCCCTAGAAAACTCTCTCCATAACTTATCTGCCTTGGCCTTGGGCCTTCTTTTGTATGTCTTAATTACACACTTTAGCTTCAGGTGGCTACCAGATTTTCCTTCCCCTTACTGTATTTTAGGTTATACCGGTAACTCTTCCACCCTGTATGACTTCTGAGATAGGCAAAATATCGATGAGTCTTTTGCTTCAGTTCTTTAGGTAGCCACTAGGCAGGCTAGAAAAGAAAGCCCAATGATGTATGGATGTGTTCTGTTCTGCCTGCTCCAGAACCAGGAACCAAGTCCCAGGCTGGAAATGTGAGCTCCTGCTTCCAGTTGATATGGAGTGACACAGGAGTGGAACACAGCCAGGAACAAAAGCTACAAAGCTTTCCTTTCTTTTTGAAGTTATCTCTTTCCTGATTCAGTGTTCCTGTGCTTGATGTGAACTGTTTACTGTTTACCAGAGTTATGGCAAGGTCAATTCTGACAGTTTAGGCTATCTTTTTTGTTTCTGTGGCAGGCCAGGGTGTGGGATTTTATACACTGCATCATGTTGACTCCACTTTTGTTAAATTACTGTTAATTAAAGTCCATGTTTAATACAAATTTCTTTAGTTTTCCCTTTTTATGTCCCAGGATCACATACTGTACAACATTACGTTTAGTTTCATGTCTTCTTAGGGTCTTCTTAGCTATGATAATTTCTCAGATTTCCCTTGTTTTTGATTATTACTTTTTCATGACAGGTATTTTGTAGAAAGTCCCTCTTTTGAGTGTTTTTTGAAGTTTTTCTCATAATTAGACTGAGGTGATTTTTTCTTGGGAATAAGGGCACAGAGGTAAATGCTCTTCTCATTATATTGTATAAAGGGTTTTATATCAATATGACCTGCCACTGTTGATTTTGACCTCAGGTACCTAGTTGAAGTAGTGTTAGAGATTTATCTGTACTGTAAATTTACTCTTTTTTCATCCTTCTATTATGTAGTCTTTGACAGGAAACCAAGCTTTTATAAATAAGAGAAATAGGAGAGATGCAGGCAGGAATGAGGAGAGAGTTCCAGGGAAAACCATTTGCTTATAGAGGAGAACAACAAAGATTGGGTTGGAAAAAATGGGAAAAAAAAGAAAACAAAACTTTCTTTCTTTGAATTTTAAATACTTGCCCCCACCCCTGAAGCTGTGCTCTGAGGTCCTGAGCTCCCACTTGCAGAGTGGGCTGCTCCCTACAGGGGAGGTTTAAATCTGCATTTTTCACTGCCTTCCTCTCACTGTATGTATCTTGCAAAGTAATACGTGGTTGTTTCCTTGGCAGTCATGGCTAACTGGTTTTGGGCTGTGTCTCTGGAGATGGGACTGTGGCTCCTGAGGGATGGATTGTAGTAAGTATTCCCATCATAACATATATAACCAATCCACTCCAACCATTTCCCCATGGGCTGGTGGATCCAAGAGGAAAAACTAGTTGTGATGGAGAATTCAGAGACAGCACATGTGAGGGAGAGGGTCTGTGAGGGCTTCAACATTCCTGGGCCTAACTACTGCAGCTTAACTGGGACAGGATGCCTGGGGATAAAAGGAACCAGAGTGAGTCACAAGCAAACACATCAACCCATGGTCCTGTCTCTGAATCCTTGTGAAATTTTACCTGGGATTGCAAAGACCAGGCAGGGAAGGAGACATAGCCATGTCATGTATTTTCTCCTGGGATTCCTATCTTTCTCAGACACCTCAGGTCTCAGTAAGAAATCACTGAGAAAGGCCAATTTACAATTGCTACTTTCAGACACAGGCAAATTCCCTGCACATACAAGTAATTAAGTACCTGGAAGATTTGTGAATTTGTTGCTGTTATTGCTTTAATTTTACTGTGGTTGATATACATAAGATAAAATTAGCCATTTAAACAATTTATTTGTGTACAAGTAGGTATCACTGATTGTGTTCACAGTATTGTACTACCATCACCACTATTTCCAAAATATATTCATCTGCCCATTCAGGACTACTGTACCCACTAGGAACCAACTCCTCCTTACCTCCTCGGCCAACCCATAATAACCACAAATCTACTTTATGTCTCCACGAATTTGCTAATTTTAGATATTTCAGTTAAGTGTGATCATACATTATATGTCCCTTTGTGACTAGCTTATTTCATTTAACATGTTTTCAAGGTTCATCCATTTCATAGCATGTATAATAACTTCAATCCTTTTTGTGATTGAATGATATTTCATTGTATGCATATAGGATACTTTATCAATTCACCTGTTAATGGACACGTAGGTTGTTTTCACCTTTTAGGTATTGTGAATAATAATGCATTAAGCTTTGATTTACAAGTATTTGTTTGAGTCCCTGCTTTCAACTATTTTGGGTGTATACCCAGAATGAAATTGCTCAGTCATATGGTGATTCTATGTTTCACATTTTGAGGAGAAGCCAAACTGTTTTCCAAGGAAGTTTCACTTTATTTTCCTACCAGCAAAAAAAAAAAAAAAAAAAGAAGGCTCCAATTTCACCATAACCTCACCAATACTTCCAAATTTTCAATCTTTTTTTTTTCTTTTATAGCAATTTTAGTTGCTGTAAAATGGTATCTCATTGTGGTCTTGATTTGCTTTACCCTAATGACTGATAGAAGCCCTGGGGGCATAGTGGTTAATAGCTTGGTTGCTAACCAAAACGTCAGCAGTTTGAACCTACCAGCTACTCCTTGGAAACCCTATGGGGCAGTTCTACTTTGTCCTATAGGATCACTATGAGTCAGAATCAACTTAATGACAAAGGGTTTGTTTGTTTGTTTTGGAATGACTAATAAAGTTGAACACATTTTCATGTGCTTATTGGACATTTGTAAATGTCCTTTGTAGAAACATTGTTAAAATCCTTTGTTTATTTTTCAGCTTGGTTATTTACCTTATTGCTGAGTTATAAGAGTTGATTTTATATTGTGGATTCTAGATCCTAATTTGTTATTTGTTTTTCTCTCTGTTCCTTGGAAGGAAAACAAACAGTTTTTTGTTTTGTTTTGTATTTACAAGAAATAGACATGAATACAGGAGGAGAAGACAGTCCCAGGGGATACCATTTGTTCAGAGAAGAAAAACAAAGATCAGAGAGCAAAACCCCCTCCAAAAAAAATCCCTCTTCTTTCATTCTTCAAACACTGTTGCTGTTCCTGGGGCTAGGTTGTTCAACTCAGTGCATCCTGTGTTCTCCCTGTAGCCCAGCTACTTCCTGCCACCCTTTGGGGAGGTTTGTGTCTGGGATCTTACTGACTTCCTTTCATTGAGTCTCTAGCACAGCAATACACAGCAGTGTTGTCAGTGGTCACAGAGCTCAGCTGCTGCAAAAACTCATTCTTGGATGTGTCTCTGGTAATGGAGCTGCGGCTCTTGATGGATGAGTTGTAGCTAGTGTTACTGCTATAACCTATATTCCCATTCCACTGAAGCCCCTCCTCTGTGGACTGGTGAATCCAATGCTAATGCTAACCACAAGTTGTGATGGAGAATCCAGAAATAGCAGAAGTTAGGGAGAGGGTCTGTTAGGGCTTCACTACTCCTGGGCCCAACTGTTGCAGTTCTACCTGGGACAGGACACCTGGGAACAAGGAAGACCACAGTGAGTTACAAGTAGACACCAGAACCCAGAGCCTCATCTCTGAAATCCTGGAAAATCTACCTGGTACTGCAGCTACCAGGCAGAGGAGTAGGCACAGCCCCATCATATTTTTCTCCTGGAGGTTCCTTTCTTTCTCAGATATCCTAGCCCAGAGTGAGAAATTACACTTAGTTGCCTAGACTTAAAGCCCTTCCTTCTTCATTGATTGAAAGAAACATTTGCATGTAGGCAGCCCTGCAGCTACAAGAGTGTAACAGGATGAGGAGAGGAAAATGGTTCATAAGGCCATCCCTTTATGCAGGTCTTCTCCTATTTCTCTGGTCCCAGTAGAGAGTTAAATGACGTGGATCCTGTGTACAAAGAAGGTGTATTGTCCAAAGGAAGTGAGAACCTTCCAGCACTGGTGTTGATTGTCTTCAGTTTGTGGTGGGGAGTATCTCTGAAGATAGGGACCCACAGTTCTGGATGATTTTGGAGTATGGTCTACTCCATGTTCCTGACTTCTGATCACTACATATATGTGGAAGGAAGACATGCCTGAAGGACATGACCCAAGTCCCAACAAGATGCCGAAGAGGACAGTGATTCCCCTGCACTCTTGTCTGGTGGCAGCAGAGGTCTCCTGTGTGTGAAATTTCTCTGTCTTTCCTAGAGATCTCAGGACAAGGTTCTGTTTATATATTCAGGAAAATCAAAGTTTCTTAAAGTTACCAAGACAAGTTTGTATATAGAATTTCAAAAGATTTTCACAATTACAACCTATAAGAGGACAAGAACAAATTTTTGGAATTGAGGCAAAAATCGTTCTCTGAACATCAACAATTTTTTTAAAGTAGGATTCAGTTGATTCTACAGAAATTACTGAATTATTACAGAAGTTCATTTTACTCCTGTATAGCATTTACTAAGGTACAGTATATTCTGAGTCATAAAACGTACATTAACAAATTTTAAGAAATTTTAAATCACAATGAAATTAAATTGTAATTCAATAAAAGGTAGCTGGAATGTCACTGAATACTTGGAGATTAAAAGGCATACCTCTAAATAACACATGGTCAAAGAATATGTCTCAAGAGGAATATAAAAATATTTTTACTAAATAAGTATAAATATACAAGATGTCAAAATTTGTAGGCTCCAGCCAGCAAAAGTAGTGTTAAGAGGGGAATTTATATCATTGAATTCATATATTAAAATAGAAAAATAAAAGACATAAAATCAGCAATGTAAGCTTCCAATGTAGGAAAGTAGATAAAGAAGAAAAAAATAAGAATAGAATAATCAGATGTAAGGAATAAGATTTAGCGTAAAAATAGACATTGAAAACAGGAAACTATAGAGAAAAAGCAAAAGAAACCAAAACTTCATTTTTTTTTGAAAAATTTGATGAAATTGATATGCAAGGCTAGTGAAGAAAGACAAGGCATGCATTACCAACTTCAAAAATAAAACAGGGTTCATCACTACTGAACCCAAAGACATTAAAAGATAATAAATGAATGTTATGAACAACTCTATGGCCACAAACATGGTAACTGAGTTGAAGTAGACCAGTTTTTTGAATGACACAAATGACCAAACTTCAAGTAAGTAAATATAGATAATCCTAGCAGAAAGATATCTGTTCGAGAAACTGAAAAAATAATAACCTTTCAAAAAGTGGACACCATGGCCGGATGGTTTCACTGATGAATTCCACCATTTCTTTACAGTGATTGACAGTGCTTTGCCTAAAGAAACTTCCCTGAGGCAGTTGCCTTGAAAGAAAAATCTGATTATCCTCACGACCCACCTCTACTCCCCATCTTTGCTTCCAGAACTATAATTTGGGACCCAGAAGGCTCCAAACGGTGAGGTACAGTATGTAACCATATAGTACATTCCAAAGCATTGCATGTCTTTTCTACTTTATGCGGGCAGAAATACACATATGTGTGTGAATTGATATTAAAGTTGTAAAATAATAGTGGAATTAGCATAAAGTTGCCTCAGGTCAAATTTATTGAAATGGACCCACTAAACGGAGACATTAGATTTAATGTGGTAATTCAAGAGGTTAAGAAGGGATCTAACTGTTTGGTTGGTTGGTTGACTGAAACATGGACCAAAAGACGCCTACATTAAATGAAGTGGAAATGACAGATCTGCCTTGGTATACCCTAGAAGAAGGTATCAAAAGGTTTAGGGAGATTACAATTATTAAAGTTGGTTTATAATAGAAAAGCCACCTGCCCACTCTGGAAAAGACCCAGAGAACACTCATAATGAAAAGACTGCAGTGTTTTTTTTTTTTCCCCCCTTCTTCTTACTGGAATAGAGACTGTGGATATGGATTTGCCTTCCCTGAATGCAATGCTTCAGCTAAAACCATCATGTGTGGACTTACAGAATGTCTTACCCATCATCCTGATATTCCACATAAGATTGACTCTTATCAGGGAACTTTCTTTACAGCAAATGAAGTGCAACAATGGGTCCATGCTCATGGAGTTCACTGGTTTTACCATGTTTTTCATCATCCTGAAATAGCTGGCCTGATAGGATGGCAGAATGATATTTTAAGACTCAATTATATGTCAGTTATGTGGCAATACATTACAAGTCTGAGGTGACGTTCTCCAGGAGGCTGTATATACTCTAAATCAACATCCAATATGTGGTTCTTTTTCTTCCATAGCCATGATTCGCAGGACCAAAAAACAAGTGGTGAAAATGGGAGTGGTGCCACTCACTATTACCCTTAGTGATTCACTCACAAAAAGTTTACTTCCTGTTCCCCACAACTGTATGTTCTGCTGGTCTAGAGGTCCTAGTTCCAAAGGGAGGAATGCTCCTACCAGTAGACACAACAATGATTCCACTGAACTGGAAGTTAAGATTACCAATTAGTCACTTTGTGCTTCTCATACCTCTGAATCAAAGGAAAAGAAGTGATTTACCATATTGGCTGGTGTGATTGACTAGGATTACCAGGGGGAAATTGGACTGTTATGACATAATGGAAGTAAGGAAGAATATGTTTGGAATACAGGAGATCCCTTAGGGAATTTCATAGTAATACCATGCCCTGTGATTAAAGTCAATAGAACACTACAATAATCCAATTCTTGCAGAACTCCTAATATCTCAGACATTTCAAGAATGAAGTTTTAGTTCAGTCCACCATAAAACGAAGCACGACCATCTGATGTTCTTGTGGAGGGCAAAGGGAAAATGGAATGGCTAGTGGGGGAAGGTACTATACTTCTCAATATCAGCTAAGAACACTGAACCTGTTGTAGAAATGAGGACTATAATTGCTATGCGTATTTCTCAATTATATTTGTATAAATGTACGTGTGAGATAATAGTGGAAGTATGTGTATCAACTGTCTTTGTTTTCTTTCCACTCTTATTCCGTTACTTGTCATATAACATAAGATTTATTAACTTTACATTATAATGTTTAAATTATAGGATATGAAACAGAAGATTGAACGTCACCCAAAGAGTTTGCATCCTCATCTTCCTGTCCTCACAACCCTATGCTCTGCTAGTCTAGAGGCCTTACGTACAAAGGGAGGAATGCTTCCAGGAGGAGACATAACAATACGTTCATCAAGCTGGGAAATAATAATGACAACTAGTCACTTTGAGCTCCTTACGTAATACACAGAGTCAATGTACCAAAAAGAATTGGTTGACATTCAACCATTTCAGGAGGTGGCATATGATCAAGAACTAATGGTATTAAAGGAAGAAGTCCAAGCTTCACTGAAGGCATTCATGAAAAACAAGACTTCAGAAAAAGATGGAATACCAATTGAGACATTTCAGCAAAAGCATGCAATATTGGAAGTACTCAATGTCTATGCCAAGAAATTTGGAGACAGCTACCTGGCCAACTGACTAGAAGAGATCCATATTTGTGCCCATTCCAAAGAAAGATGATCTAACAGAACGTGGAAATTATTGAACAATATCATTCATATCACATGCAAGTAAAACTTCATTGAAGATAACTCAAAAACCGTTGCAGCAGTACTTTAACAGGGAACTGCCAGAAATTCAACCACATTTAGAAGAAGACATGGAAGGAGGGATATCATTGCTGATGTCAGGTGGATCTTGACTGAAAGCAGAGAATACCAGAAAGCCATTTACCTGTATTTTATTGACTACGCAAAAGCATTCTACTATGTGGATCATAACAAATTATGAATAACGTCATGAAGAACGGGAATTCGAGAACACTTAATTGTGCTCGTAAGGAGCTTGTACATAGACCAAGAGGCAGTCCTTTGAATGCAACAAAGGATACTATATTATTTAAAATCAGCAAAGGTGTGCATTAAGGTTCTATCCTTTCACCATACTTATTCAATTTGTATGCTGAGCAAATAATTCAAAAAGTTGAACTATATGAAGAATACAGTGTCAGGATTGGTGAAAACTCATTAAAAACCTTCGATATGCAGACGGCACAACTTTGCTTGCTGAAAAAGGAGAGGACTTGAAGCACTTACAAATGAAGATCAAAGACTACAGCTTTCAGTATGGATTACAAAATAAAATAAAAATCCTCATAACTGGACCAATATTCAACATCATGATAAATGGAGACAATATTGAAGTTATGAAGGATTTCATTTTAGTTGGAACCACAATCAATAGACATGGAAGCAGCAGTCAAGCAATCAAACAATGTATTGCACTGGGCAAATTTGCTGCAAAAGACTTTTTTAAAGTGTTAAAAAATCAAAGATGACACGTTTAGGACTAATCTGTGCCCGATCCAAGCCATGGTATTTTTAATCACCTCATGTGCCTATGAAAGCTGGACAAGGAATAAGGAAGACTGGAAAAGAATTGATATCTTCGAATTATGGCATTGTCAGAGAATACTGAATATACCATAGACTGCCAGAAGACTGAACAAAACTGTCTTTTAAGTAATATAGCCAGATGTTCTTTAGAAACAAGGATGGCGGAGTGTGGCCAAGATGGTGGAGTGGTTAGACACTTCCTATCTCCCTCTTACAATAAAGACCTGGAAAAACAAGTGATTTAATTCTATATGAATATCTAGGAACCCTGAAAAAGGCAAAGTTGAGGAATCAGACTGAGTCGTGGAGCAGGGGAGAGGGAGACGGATTGGAAGAAGCAAAGAGCCCCAGAGCCGCGGCAGCAAAACTGCAGCTCTGCAGCCACGCTGGTCTGCAGTGAAGCAGGCAAACAGCTGTGCTGTGTGCACGCTCCAGAAGCAGTTTCCACATCGAGAGAGACCCAGAAGCATAGATTCTGCTAGGACACTCCACACCAGTGAAAAGCAGCTCCCAAGTGGCTAAGATCAGTACATGCGTGCCACATTTCACGGGGATTAAAAAAAAAAAAAAACGCCCATTTGGGAAAAACCTCTCTCCCTTTCACCTCCTCCCTCCACGCTCTGCACCGGGACTCCACTGGGCTGGAGGTAGATCCCAAAAGGCGCACTGACCCATTCTTCTGTCCTTGGAGAGGGAACAAATAAGCTACTGGCTCCCCTAAGCCAGGAAATCAGGGTCGGCACAGCTCCTTTGCTAGGCACAGGTATAAGGGGTCTGCAGACTCTGAGTGCTTACACCCCTGTATAGACTTGTGGGGACCCATCTCAACAGGGTTAGCCCTCACTATCACAGTACAACAGGGAAAACATCTAAACTTTAACTTCAACTGCTTCAGCTGCAAACTGGCAGATTTGTGACCCTCGAAACAGCCCTGCCCCTTAAGTAGGCACTTTTATCAATCTGCAACAAGAGCTTGAGGACTGGTGGTATCACCTAAAGCTCCTAGTCACCTGTTACAGGAGTTCAAGAAAAAGTGGTGCCCTTGAGTCTTTACAGCCAACAGAATGGAGTGTTCATAGTCCAGCTGCAAAACTCACATACCTACTCACCCTAGAGAACAGGGACACACTTTCCTTTCAGACTCTCAGAGGCAGCCGTCAGCCCCCTGCCTGGATCAGCGCATGATCCCCTACCACAGCCACAGTCCAGTGCCTGCACCAATCACCCATGCCTCTCTAGGACTGGAGGTAAGAGCCTGCATCACACACTTGGTGACTGACTACCTGGACGCCTGAGCTGAACACATATAGGAAAATATAATGGACTCCTGTGTGCACATACTTAGTCACAAAACTAAATACCTGGTGACAGGACATTACACAATCAAAGGTGTCAAAAATCAAACTAGTGCACATGAGCAGCCTATTTTGGCATATCAAAACAAAATAAGCTAGGTCTCACTAAACAAATATAAAATAAAATTATAATAAATAATTGACAGCTCAGAGAAAACAGTCAATATCAAGTCACATAAAAGAAGCAGTCCATGATGGCTTCAGCAAGCTCCCCCCAAAAAATAATCAATAAATTCCCTGGAGGAAGAGAATTTCTTGGAATTACCAGAGGCAGAATACAAAAGATTAATATACAGATCTCTTCTAAAAATTAGAAAGGAAATTCTTAAAATGCAGAAACAGCAACAGAACACACAAAGTAGTAGAGGAACTTGAAAAAGTTATTAAAGAAAATAATGCCAAATTTAATAGGCTGCAAGAATCCATAGAAAGACAGCAATCAGAAATCCAGAAGATTAACAATAAAATTTAGGAATTACAGAACTCAATAGAAAACCGTAGGAGTAGAATTGAGGCAGTAGAAGTTAGACTTAGTGACATTGAAGATAAAGCTCTTGAAGCCAACTTATTTGAGGAAAAATCAGATAAAAGAATTAAAAAGAATGAAGAAATTCTAAGTCATGTGGGACTATATCAAGAGAAATGACCTACGAGTGATTGGAGTACCAGAACAGGAGGAGGATAACAGAAAATACAGAGAAAATTGTTGAAGATTTGTTGACAGAAAACTTCCCTGATATAATGAAAGATGAGAAGGTATCTATCCAAGATGCTCATCGAACCCCACATAAGGTACATCCCAAAAGAAAGCCACCAAGACATATTATAATCAAACTTACAAAAACCAAAGGTAAAGAGAGAATTCTAAGAGCAGCTAAGGATAAAAGAAAAGCCGTCTACAAAGGATAGTCAATTATAATAAGCTCAGACTACTCAGCACAAATCACGCAAGCTAGAAGGCAATGGGATGGCATATATAAAGCCTTGAAGGTAAATAACTGCCAGCCAAGAATTATATATCCAGAAAAACTGTCTCTCAAATATGACGGCGAAATTAGGGCATTTCCAGATAAACAAAAGTTCAGGGAATTTGCAAAAACTACACCAAAATTACAAGAAATACTAAAGGAAGTCCTACGGTTAATCAATAACACCAGATAACAACGCAAGACTAGAACACAGGACAGAGCAACCAGATTTTGACTCAGATATAGATATCAAAAATACATCAAAGCTAAAACATTGAAAATAGGGAAACAGATTTCAATATGTGAAAAAGGACAACATTAAAACCAAAAAGAGGGGCTTAAAAAATGCGGACATTGATTTCTCATATGGAGGGGAACTTAAGTCAATATAAAGTAACAAAAGAATGGTATAAACTTAGAAAAATAGGGGTAAATGCTAACTTAACCACAAAGGAATCTAACAATCCTACAAATCAAAATAAAAAAGAAGAAGAACATAAAGACCCAGCAAACACAAAATCTACAATGAAAAATACAATAAATAAATAAATAAAAACAACTCAACATAGAAAATTGAGGAGAACAAAGAAACTGTGAACAGCACACGAAAAGAGATATCAGGATGACTGCAATAAACTCATACCTACCAATAATTACACAGAATGTAAACGGACTTAATGCACCAATAAAGAGATGGAGAGTGGCAGATTGGATAAAAGAGCATGATCCATCTGTATGCTGCCTACAAGAGATGCACATTAGATTTAAAGACACAAAGAGGCTAAACTCAGGAGGGAAAAAAATATATCAAGCAAAAAACACTAAAAAAATAGCAGGAGTGACAATATTAATCTCTGACAAAATAGACTTTAAAATCCACCACAAAAGATAAGGAAGGGCACTATATAATGATTAAAGGGTCAAGACACCAGGTGGATGTAAGTATAATAAATGTTTATGCACCCAACAACAGGGCTCCAAAATGCATAAAACAAACTGTAACAGCTCTGAAGAGAGACAGACAGTTCCACAATAGTAGTAAGAGACTCCAACATGCTACTTTTGGTGAAGGACAGAACTTCAGAAAGAAGCTGAAGAAAGAAACGGAAGAGCTAAATGCTACAATCAACCAAGTTGCTCTCATAGATATATACCGACCACTGCACCCAACATCAGCAAAGTATGCTTTCTTTTCCAATGCACATGGAACATTCTCCAGAATAGACCATATATTAGGCCATAAAGCAAGCCTTAACAAAATCCAAAACTTCAAAATATTACAAAGCATCTTTTCTGTCCATAAAGCCATAAAATTGGAAATCAACAACACAAAAAGCAAGGGAAAAAAATTAAACACATGGAAAGTGAACAATACCTTGCTCAAAAACTACTGGGCTATAGAAGAAATTAAGGATGGAATAAAGAAATTCATAGAATCAAATGAGAATGAAAACACA
>NW_004443989.1:14385557-14398250 GCF_000243295.1 Trichechus manatus latirostris
ATCTAACCAGAGATGTAAAAGATCTTTACAAAGAAAACTACAAGATATTACTGCAAGAAACTAAAAGAGACCTGTGTGAGTGGAAAAATATACCTTGCTCATGGATAGGTAGACTCAACATAGTGAAAATGTCAATTCTACCCAAAGCAATCTACAGATACAATGCAATCCTGATCCAAATTCCACCAGCATTTTTTAATGCGATGGAGAAACAAATCACCAACTTCATATGAAAAGGGAAGAGACCGTGAATAAAGCAATACTCAGGAAGAACAATGTGGGAGGCCTTACACTACGTGATTTTAGGAAGTATTATAGTATTATACTGTCATGGTAGTCAAGACAGCCTGCTATTAGTACAACAACAGATACATAGACGAGTGGAACAGAGTTGATAATCCAGATAACAGCTAATATTTGACAAAGGCCCAAAGTCCATTAATTGGGGAAAAGACAGTCTCTTTAACAAATGATGCTGACATAACTGGATATCTCTATGCAAAAAGCTGAAACAAGACCCGTATCTCAACCCATGTACAAAAACTAACTCAAAATGGATCAAAGACTTAAATATAAAATCGAAAATGATAAAGATCATGGAAGAAAAAATAAGGACAACACTAGGAGCTCTAATACATGGCATAAACACAATACGAACCATAAATGTACAAGTAGCAGAAGAGAGACTAGATAAATGGAAGCTCCTAAAAATCAAACACTTATGCTTATCAAAAGACTTCACCAAAAGAGTAAAAAGTCAACCTACAGACTGGGAAAATAATTTTGGCTACGACAAATCCGATCAGCGTTTAGTCTCTAAAATCTACAAGATATTGCAAAACCTCAACAACAAAAAGACAAATAACCCAAATAAAAAATGGGCAAAGGATATGAACAGGCACTTCACCAAAGAAGATATTCAGGTGGCCAACAGACACATGAAGAAATGTTCACTATCATTAGCCATTAGAGAAATGCAGATCAAAACTACAATGAGATATTTCACCCCAACAAGGCTAGCATTAATCCAAAAAAACACAAAATAAGAAATGCTGGAGAGGTTGTGGAGAGACTGGAACACTTATACACTGTTGGTGGGAATGTAAAATGGTACAACCACTTTGGAAATCGATTTGGGGCTTCCTTAAAAAGCCAGAAATAGATGTGCCATAAGATCCAGCTATCCCTTTCCTTGGAATATATCCTATTCAAACAAGAGCCGCCACACGAATAGATATATACTCACCCATGTTCATCGCAGCACTGTTCACAATAGCAAAAAGAAGGAAGCAACCTAGTTGCCCATCAATAGATGAATGGATAAACTATGGTATATCCACACAATGGAATATTACGTGGTGATAAAGAACAATGATGAAGCTGTAAAACAGGGTATAACATGGTGGAAACTGGAACTTATTATGCTAAGTGAATTTAGTCAGTCACAGAAGGACAAATACTGTATAAGATCACTATTATATGAACTCAAGAAAAGGTTTAAACACAGAAGAAAACATTCTTTGATGGTTTCGGGTGTGGGGAGGGAGGGTGAGTTTTATTTACTAACTAAATAGTAGTTAAGAATCATCTTAGGTGAAGGGAAGGACAGCACACACTACAGGGGAAGTCAGCACAACTGGACTAAACAAAAGCTAAGAAGTTTCCTGAATACAATCAAATACTTTGAGAGACAAAGTAGCAGGGATGGGTAGTCTGGGGACCATGCTTTCAGGGGACGTCTATGTCAACTGGAATAACAAAGCTGATTCAGAAAATGTTCTTCATCCTACTTTGGTGAGTGGGGTCTGCGGTCTTAAAAACTTGCAAGCTGCCATCTAAGATGTATCAACTGGTCCCAACCACCTGGAGTAAAGGAGAATGAAGAACACCAAAGACACAAGGAGAGTATTAGCCCAAGAGACGGAATGGGCCACATAAACCAGAGACGTCATCAGCCTGAGAATAGAAGAACTAGATGGTGCCTGGCTACCACCAGTGAACATCCTGACAGGGAACACAACAGAGTGTCCCTGATAGAGCAGTAGAGCGATGGGATACAGAACTCAAATTCTAGTAAGAAGACCAGACTTAATGGTCTGAGTGAAACTGGAGGCGCCCTCGAAGGCATGGCCCCTGGACTCTCTATCACCCCAGAACTAAAACAATTTCTGAGACCAACTCTTCAGACAGGGATTGGACTGGATTGTGGGACATAAAGTGATACTCGTGAAGAATGTGACTCTTAGTCAAGTAGATACAACAGACCAAAGGGACAGCTTCCGTCCAGAGGTGAGATGGGAAGGCAGAGAGAGTTAGGAGCTGCTTGAATGTTCATGAGGAATCAGGGGCAGAGGGGAGGAATGTGCCGTCGCAGAATGGGGTGAGCGGTTGGGGTCTCATAACAGTGTATGTAAAAAAAAATTTGTATGAGACACTAACTTGAAATGTAAGCTTCATTTAATTACAACAATAATAATTTAAAAAAAGGATGGCAACCCTTTACTTCATATACTTCAGACACGTTATCAGGAGGGACCAGTCCCTGGAAAAGGACATCATGCTTGCTAAAGTAGAGGGTCAACAGAAAAGAGGAAGGCCCTCAATGAGATGCATTGACACAGTGTTGCAACAGTGGGCTCAAACATAGCAACAATTGTGCGAATGGCACAGGACTGACAAGTGTTTCTTTCTGTTGTACATATGATCGCTATGAGTCAGAACTGACTTGAAGCACCTAATAACTGGGGAAAGGATTAGTGCATTGTAAGTTGTATGCATGATGGTTGTATCATGTTAGTCTTTTCACAGTCTTTCCATATGACCTAGCATTTGTAATTCAATATATCTATGCAACTAAGCAAAAGATTATCTGTCAAGCTTCAAAATGAAATTGATGAGTCATAAATGCATATTTCTAATAAAAAAAAAAAACTGTAAATGTGCTTTACTGTATAATTCCAATATATAATATCCTGGAAATATCAAAACTCTTAGAGATGGTAAAATGTTGAGTAACATATATGGGTTCAGGAGGAGTGGAAAGAGGGTTGAATAAGATAATTACAAGTGATTTTGGTGTTAGTGAAACTATTCTGTATGATGCTGCAGCATTTGACACATAACATTATTTATTTTTCAAAACCCATAGAACTCTACAAAAAGCTAACTTGATTGTATGCAAACTTAACAAAAGGTAATTTAGGGGCTCTGGAATCCCAGGATAGATTTCAGACAATGATGAGATAATTTAATGTATTAAAAATGTATGAAACAATTTACTGAAGAGGTTGGGGGTAGGCGAACGTGCTGACCTAAGTAATTTTCAAAATAAATGGAGTGTGTAAGACTAAAGGCAAAAGGGCCTTCACAAGCACAGTACTTGAGTAGATAAAGCTATTTCTCAAAGACATGTGAGTTAACAATTCTGATAGTGCTCTACATGTATCTGGACATGAGCAATTAAATAAATGGATGGTGGATAGTGGAAGCCACGTTTTTCATGGTTTGTAGTAAGAGTTAATATGTAAGAAGGTAAGGAAGTGAAATTGGTCCATAGGGTAATGAATTATAGTTGAAGACGTCAGTATGAACTCGTGCTTATCTTAATATAGACATAAATGGTTATGAATAGACATATTTTATAGATATTTGTATTTGCATGAGTTAATATGTTATTGTTGTTGATGGGTGCCTTTGAGTCAGTTCCAACTCATAGTGACCCTATAGGACAGAGTAGAACTGCCCCCATAGAGTTTCCAAGGAGCAGATGGTGGATTTGAACTGCTGACCTTTTGGTTAGGAGCTGAGCTCTTAACTACTGTCCTACGAGAGCTCCATGAGTTAGTATACATGCATATATTTCCTTATTCTGTCAGTTGAGGTGGCCTTGAAGGAGTGACATCCCACTAGCAATGAGTATACATAGCACTCATATCTTGTTTTCTAATTCCATTCTCCATAAAAGGAACATGATTTCTTTGTGAGAAATGTCTGATTCTAGGCTTGAGCAGAGAATATTCAAGATGAGCTTGGCTCATCTTCTGTACCAGAAGTAAGGACATTCTCAAATACAAAACAAAATATTACAAAAAAAACCCTATGTTGATGTAGGTATGTCAAAGGGACAAAGGAGTCAATTGAAAGAGCTCCTAATGGCCAAAGTTGGAACAATTTGCGCACACAAATAAATGTAGTAGTATTAGCTTATAACCTAAAGTTTAAAATAAACGTTCAAAATTTTTGCTGACATAAATGAAGGAATTAATTAATATATTGGATTGAAGAGAAAAATCTGTGCAGAGTAATTCCACATCATTTATGAAGATATTCACCTCACAAGAAAGTGGAGCATAATTCTCCACTTTTATCTTGTGGGTTGTGCATAGAGATTTCCTTCCAAAGAATGTAATATGGGAGTGGGGAAAAGAGTAACTTTACAATGGAGAAACTAGTGACTCCTATCTCAGCCAGGTGATCGACATCAACATCAACAGACTCGAGTCATGTTGATAATATGTAGCCTTGAATAATGTGATGAGGAGGGTGTATGCTTGCCAAACGTATATCTTTTTGGTGAGGTGTCTGTTCAGATCTTTTCTTTTTTTGTAATTTGAGTATTTTTGTTTTTCCTGTTACTGAATTTTAAGAGTTCTTTCTATATCTTGGATACAAGCCCTGTACCAAACAAGTGTTTTACAGATATTTTCTCCCTGTCTTTGGCTTGTCTATATATTCCCTTAATAGTGCTTTTCATATATAAAAGGATTTTAATTTATTTCATGTTATAGGTTTGTTTTTTTTTTCCTTTTATATGTCATGTTTTTGATATTGTATCTAAGACTCGTTGATTAGACTAAGATCACCTATATTTTGTAATATGTAATATTCTACAAGTTGTATAGTTTTGCATTTAACATTTAGGTCTGAGATCAATTTTAAGTTAATTTTTGTGAAAGGTGTGAGATCTATGCCTAGATGATTCTTTTTTTTTAATCTTCTTTTTTTTTTTTCTTCTTACATATGCATGGTCAGTTGTTCCATCATTTTGGAAGAGACGAGCCTATTTTCATTAAATTAATTTTTATCCTTTGTCAAAGATCAGTTGAATATATTTGTATTCGTGTGGACTTATTTCTGACATATCTATTCTTTTTCATGATCTTTTTGCCTATTCTTTCAGAAATACGATACTGTCTTGATCACTATAGCTTTATAGTAAGCCTCAAAGTTGGATATGTCAGGCTCTAACTTTGTTCCTTTTCAGCATTTTGTTGATTATTCTGGGTCATTTTTTCCTTTACCTATGAATTTTTGGGTATGTTGGTAGCAGGAGCCCTGACTGAACAGTGGTTAAAGTGCTCAGGTACCACAAAAGGTAGGTGGTTCGAACCCGGCAGCCATTCCACAGGAGAAAAATGTGGCAATCTGCTTCCATAAAGATTTACAGCCTTGAAAACCCTGTAGTGAAGTTCTACTCTGTCCTACAGTGTCACTATGAGTTGGAATTGACTCAGTGGCAATGGGGTTTTGGATGTGGGTAGCCACAAATAACCTGTGGGGATTTGTTATGGGATTGCCTTGAATCTATAGATCCAGTTGGGAAAAACTTAAATCTAAACAATACTGAATATTCCTATCCATGAACATAGAATACCTCTCCATTTATTTGGACCCCAACTCATTGCTGTCCTTTGGAGCTCTCTGACACAGATACTCTTGATGTGATACTGACTGATTTCACCTAGACATGTAAATTCCTTTTCCATTTCCCCTAGGAGTTCCCTAGCAGTCTTCATTTTTTGGTGGTCACCTGTGTTGTACAGCTTGCAAATCTAATGCTATGGGAGATTTGACCACATGCTCGCTTTTCAACATGTCACCTCAAAAAGTATGCTGATTTGCATCACTGACATCTAGTGGTCATGTCTTTTTTCCTTGATCAGCCACCAGATCCTTCAAACTTATAACAAGTGGTGATGAGAGAAAAGGTATTACAGCCAGCATATTGCTATTAGTTACTGAGGTAGCTGATTCTTGAATTAAAGGAAATAATCAGACTTTAAATAGGTTTAGATATTCTAATTCTCAAATTAGAAGTTTCTGTTGATAAATATAGCAAAGGTGTAAATATCATAGCTGGAGAAGAGTCTGAAGTTTGAGCTGTGATTTTACAAAATATGATGGAATTAGATTATCTGTTAGTCACCCAAGGAAGAATTTGTGCATTAATAGATGAAGGTTACTGTGTTTATATTAATAATACACAGTTTAAGATATTGAATAACTTAGCTGTTGCTGAGGCAAGTCAAAAGTAGTTAGTGATGCTGCTTATGTGTAAACAAACACCTCATGAAATTTATTTTCTTCATTCTAACACCTATGTCCATAGTTTTATGTGTCATTTCTGTCAATTGGCCTAATATTATTCTATCTCCTAGTTCATAAGGTAGTGTCTGGGGACTTAAAGGCTTGCAAGTGGCCATACAAGGTGCAACAATTGGTCTCTGTTTATCTGGAGTAGCAGAAGGAAGGAAAGCCAAGTGCAGGAGGAACTAGACTCTATGTCTGATTACCTCCATTAACAGCTAGAGGATAGGATTGTGCCTGGCTATCATTATTGAATGTTTTTGTGATCAAAGATTCTATAGCAGAATCATAATCAGAAGGAGGGAATGACAAAATCATTTTGATTCTCCTGGAATCTAGATTTCTGTGTTCATGGAATTAGGGTGATCCACACAGACCATCAACCCTTCGGTGTCCTTTTTAAACCCTGAAGTAACTTGTTCCCTGAAGTCACCTTCAGGTCACACTAATAGCTTAGTAATCAGCTTAGAAGAAAGGGCTTTGCTTTAGGCATTGGGTTCTTTTGAAAATTATTTATGTGCAGAAGTTCTGAGAGGCATAAACCCCAGGGTTTGACTAGAGGCTGTTTTAGAATGTATCCTTGTTTTTGTTTCTGTAACCAAGAGAGTCTGCTCAACTCTGATCCTGCTTTGATGTTATCTTCTGAGAATAAATTAACATAGCAATGACTTCTATATCCTGCTTTCACTGTCCCCTCTTTGGATTTCCTTCCTGACACGTTCAGGTGATGCTGCCCAATTCAAACCATATCTACTCACAATAAATATATTTTGTTACACTAATTTTTGGTGTTTCACTTAGCAATTTAGGATATTGACATATCTTATTTGTTCTTTGTTCCTCATTTCCTCCAATACTGTGAACATTTATGTTTAGTTGATTTTTGTTTGTAGTGAGCCATACTGATTCCCTTCTCCTTTCCTTTAGTGTATAATTTTAATTTTTTTGTAGTTACCATGATGATTACGTTTAACATATTTTATTGACATGCTTTAAATTCATACCAACTTAACTTCAATAATATACAAAAACTACATATGCTGTTTCTACCCATCCTTATTTTTGTGATTGCTATCACCTATTTCATATTTATACACCATGAGCCCTGTCTTAGTTATCTAGTGCTGCTATAACAGAAACAGCATAAGTGGATGGCTTTAACAAAGAGAAATGTGTTCTCTCACAGTCTAGGAGACTAGAAGTCTGAAATATAGGCACAGCTCGCAGGGAAGGCTTTATCTCTGTATCTGTTCTGGGGGAAAGCCCTTGTCATCAGTCTTCCCCTGGTCTATAAATTTCCCAGTGTAGGTCCCTCTGGTCCAAAAGACACACTCCTGTCATGTTTCTTCATTCTTGGTGGCGTGAGGTCCCTCTCCTCTCTGCCAGTGTCTTTCTTTTATATCTCAAAAGAGATTGACTGAACATATAACCTAATTCTATAGATTGAGTTGTAGCTCATTAACACAACTACCTCTAATCCTGCCTCATTAATATAATAGAGGTTAAGATTTACAACTCAGGATAATCACATCAGATCACAAAATGTAGGAAAACCAGATAATACTGGGAATCATGGAGCTGATACACATTTTTGAGTGAGTTAATTCAATCCATAATGTTCTATCCTTAGCCACCCAAAATTCATGTCCTTACCACATGTAAAACACATTCACCCCATCACGTCATTCCAAAAGTCTTAAATTAACTCCAAGTCCAAAATTTCGTCTTCTGCAAAATTCCTCTTCATCTGTGAAATTTAGACTACAAGTTATCAGCTCTCTAAGTACAATGGTGGGACAGACACAAGCTAGACATTTTCATTATAAATGGGAGCTATTGGAGAGAAATAAGTGATAACAGTCACCGAGCAAGTCATCAGAACACATTACATTAGCTCTCAAGCCTTGAAAATAATCCTCTGTTCTCTGAGACCACTTAAGCAATGAATGGCCCTACCCTCCAGACTCTGAGTGTTGGCCGCACTATCTGGATTTGGGTGAAAGCCCCTTCACCCTGGGCTTCTGCTCTGCCTTCCAGGCCCACTGGATTAGCAACTCTGCCGCCTCGCCTTTGGGTAGCCCTATTCTCATCTGTCTGAGTGGCAAGTCTATTCCCTTGGCCCTGGCGGGTCTCATTCTTCTGCCTTTTGAGTATGGTAGCCCTGCCATCTCAGCTCTGAGTAACAGATCTGGCCCCATTATACTGTCACTCGTGAAAGCCAGCCCCATACTCTGGAACTGAGTTGGTGAAAATCTGACTCTTTGCAAGGAGGTTTTGGCTCCACCCTTTGAGACCCCAGAGATCATGACCCTACTCTTTGAGAATGAGGCAGCTCTGCTTCGTGTGTTCCTTGTGTCTTCAGCTTCTGTTTCCTGGTTCCTTGGCCTCTCAGACCCTAAGGTCCTTGGGCTGAACTGATCTGCTTAGGCTAGAGTTCCAATGCTCTTTAGCTCTACTGGAAAGTGCCTAGAGGCACCTCACTCGGCCAGTAAACCTCAGCTGGTATCCACTCACCTCTCTTGCTCTGTGGGTCAGCAAACCTAGCTTCACCGATAAATGCCTGGAAGAACCCCATTCGGCCAGGAAGCCTCCTGCGCAAAGACACGCAGCCTTTTTGCTCAGTGGGTAGGCTCCCGTCCTGTCTAGCACCAGTGTAGTTGTTTTGCTGCTGCTGTTTCTCTGCTGCTGCTTCTTGCTGTCTGCATTGTCTCTGGTGTTACAGCTTTCCTCACTTCCTTCTGAGTCCTCACCAGAATAATCTTAGATGTCCATGATACCGCCAACAGTCTCTTCAAGGCAATCTAGGCTTTTACTATTAGTCACCTTAAAACTCTTCCTGCCTCTGCACATTCAGTTTCAAAACTGCTTCTACATTTAAGGTATCTGTTAGAGCAGCACCCCACTTTACTTGTACCAAATTCTGTCTTAGTTATCTAGTGTTGCTATAACGTGAATATCACAAGTAGATGGCTTTAACAAAGAGTAATTTATTCTCACACAGTCTAGGAGACTAAAAGTTCGAATACAGGGTGCAGCTCCCAGGGAAGGCTTTCTTCCTCTGTCAGTTCTGGTGGTAGGTCCTTATCATCAATCTTCCCCAGGTCTAGAAGCTTCTCAATTTCTCAGTGCTTCCTCATGTCTAAAGGACGTGCTCACATCCAGTTTCTTCATTCTTTGTGGCATGAGGTCCCTCTCCTCTCTGCTAGCATCTCTCTTTTATATCTCAAAAGATATTGACTCAACATGTAAACTAATCTTGTAGATTGAGTCCTGGTTCATTAACACAACTGTCTCTAATCCTGCATCATTAACATCATAGAGGTTAAGATTTACAACACAGGATAATCATAACACATCACAAAATGTTGAACAATTACACAATATTGGGAATCATGGCCAAACTAAGTTGATACACATTTTTAGGTAATACAATTCAATCCATAACATGCCCCATAACATAAATTTATACTTATTTCTTATACAATTTATCGTAAATCGTGCAAGGCATAACAATTAGAATTATCAAGCAAAAATATTTTAACTTTCCCTTATGCATGTCCGTGCAATAACCAATAATGGAGGAGATCTTTCCTTCTATTATTGGCTTTGAGTCACTTTCTAATGTCCTTTCTTTCCCATCTGAAAGACTCACCTTAGTATTTCTTCTAGGGCCAGTGTAGTGGATGCTCATTCTCTCAGCTTTTATTTATCTGTGAATATCTTAATTTTGCTCTCATTATTGAAAACCAAAAAAAAAAAAAAAAACCAAACCCTTTGCTCTTGAGTTGATATGGAAGTACAATTTTTTTTTTCTGGATATAATATTATTGATTGACAGTTCTTTTGGCACTTTAAATATATTATTCCATTGTCTTCTGACCTCTAAGATTTCTGAGAAGAGATTGACATTTAATCTTACTGAGGATCTTTGTAAGTGACTCTTCACTTCTCTTTTGTGGCTTTCGGGATTTTCTCTTTATCTTTAGTTTTTGAGAGCCTAATTATGACATAGCTCAGTGTGGATCTTTTGGGGTATATTCTACTTGGAGTTAGTTAAGCTTCTTGGATTTGAGTATTCATGTCCTTTGTCATATTTGAAAAGTTTTGTGAGAAACATTTGAATATTTCTTTAAATATTTTTCTGTTCCTCTTTCTTTCTTGTCTCCTGGGATTTCCACGATGCATATTTTTTGTTTACTTGATGGTGTCTCAAATTCTCATTAGGCTATCCCCAGCATTCTTGAACCTTCTGTCTTGTTACTATTCAGCCTCCATAATTTTAATTACCTTATCCTCTAGATCACTGGCTCTTCTGCCCATTCAAATCTGTTATTTTCCTGATTAATATTGGTTTTTAATGGGTATATCAAATAAATGTGCAAATTTTACTAGACATTCTCTTTTTGTGAGCTATAAGATTAGCTCATTTACATAGAGTACAGAGATAGTTTTTACAACACTAAAGACCTGGTCAGATATAAATATCTTAGGATTTACATGCTGGTTTTGGAAATGTGGTTTGTTGTTTTTTAGCCTCATTCTTTCTTCAGCTCCTACTTTCCACTCTCCCACTTTTTTATCCTAATAAAGTGATTTCTTGTTTTAATTAGGATGATAACATTTGTTGTAATTTTTTCAAATAGCAATCATTATAATTAATTATTAATTAAAGCAATACAAGATCATTGTCGGAGATTTGGAAAATATAAAAAGGTGTAAAGAAGAAAACAAAAAATTCCCATAATCTTCAACTCAAACATAATGTTAACATTTTGGCATATTTTCTCCCAGATATACAGTATGAATATACCTAATTGTGTTTTATTTCCATTGTCCACTTTCTATTTGCAGTCTTAGTAATTTTCTCACCATTTGGCATGAGCTTTTTATATATTAATAATATTAACACATTGTGATATATGTTGCTAGAATTTCCCCAAGATATGGTTTGTTTTTAAATGTAGTTTATGATACCCTTTGCCCTCAAGTTGATTCTAACTCATAGCGACCCAAGAAGACAGAGAACTGCACCATAGGGTTTCTAAGGATCAGCCAGTGGATTCGAGCTGCCAATCTTTTGATTAGCAGCCAAGTTCTTAACCACTGAGCAACCAGAGCTCCATAGTTTACTATAGTCCTAATATATACGACTTTCATGTGATAAATTTTCATCTGTCTCAATGATCTCTTTTTTCTTTTTCTTTTTTTATTTTTCCCCATACAAAAATTAATATGTACTTTGTTATGTGACTCTAATTTCTCTCCCCATACTGTGACAGCACACTCCTCCTTTCCACCCCTGTTTCCCCATGTCCATTCAACCAGCTCCCAACCCTCTTTGCCTTCCCATCTCACCTCCGGACGGAAGCTGCCCCTTTGGTCTCTTGTATCTACTTGAGCTAAGAGGCACACTCCTCACGAGTATCACTTTATGTCCCACAATCCAGTCAAATCCCTGTCTGAAGAGTTGGTCTTGGAAATTGTTTTAGTTCTGGGCTGATAAAGAATCAAGGGGCCATGCTTTCCGGGGTTCCTCCAGTCTCAGACCATTACGTCTGGTCTTCTTACTAGAATTTGAGTTCTGCACTCCACCTTTCTCCTGCTCCATCCAGCACTCTCTGTTGTGTTCCTTGTCAGGGCTGTCATTAGTGGTAGCCAGGCTCCATCTAGTTCTTCGTCTCAGGCTGAATGAAGTCTCTGGTTTATGTGGCCCTTCCTGTCTCTTGGGCTACTAATTTCCTTGTGTCTTTCTTGTTCTTCATTCTCCTTTACTCCAGGTAGCTGAGACCAATTGATGCATCTTAGATGGCTGCTTGCAAGCTTTTAATACCCCAGATGCCACTCACCAAAGTAGAATGCAGAACATTTTCTTAATACACTTTGTTATACCAATTGACCTAGATGTTCCCTGAAAGCATGGTCCCCAGACTCCTATCCCTGCTACTCTGTCCCTCAAAGTATTTGATTGTATTCAGGCAACTTCTTAGCTTTAGTTTAGTCCAGTTGTGATGACTTCCCCTGTAGTGTGTGCTGTCCTTCCTTCACCTAAGATAATTCTTATGTAATATCTAGTTAGTAAATAATCCTCGCCCTCCCTCTCCACTATCGTAACTGTCAAAGAATGTTTTCTTCTATGTTTAAATCTTTTCTTGAGTTCTTATAATAGTGGTCTTACACAATATTTGTCCTTTTGTGACTAACTAAATTCACTTAGCGTTATGCTGGCTTCATAGAATGAATTTGGAAGTGTTGCTTCCTCTTCTATGCTCTGAAATAGCTTGAGTAGTACTGGTACAAGCTCTTCTGTTAATGTTTTGTAGAATTCTC
>NW_004443989.1:14404325-14430809 GCF_000243295.1 Trichechus manatus latirostris
TAGGTAGGTAGTGAGTTTCTAGAAATTTGTCCATTTCCTCTAGGTTTTCAAATTTGTTAGAGTAAAATTTTTCATAGTATTCTGTTATGATTGTTTTCATTTCAGTTGGGTCTGTTTTGATATCACCTGTCTCATTTCTTATACGGGTTATCTGCTTCATCTCCTGTTTTTCTTTTGTCAGTTTGGCCAATGGTTTGTCAATTTTGTTGATCTTTTCAAAGAACCATCTTTTGGTCTTTTTAACTCTTACTTTTTTTTTTCTATTTTGCATTTCATTTAATTCTGCTCTAATTCTTACTATTTCTTCTGGAGACTGAGGGCTTTTTTTTTGCTACTTTCTTTCTACTTCTTCCAGTTGTAGGGTTAATGTTTTGATTATGGCCCTTTCTTCTTTTTGGATGTGTGCATTTATTGCTATAAACTGACCTCTGAGCACTGCTTTTGCTGTGTCCCCAAGGTTCTGGTAGGATGTGTTTTCATTCTCATTTGTCGTGGATTTCCTGGCCTACACCAAGTGAGACGGCTACAGTGGTCTTACCAAATCATGATGCTAGAGAGCTGAGGACCTTTGAGCAGGAGGCTTGATGGTGGAGTCAATGCCAAGGACACTTGTTGGCATAGCAAAGGGCACTTGTCTACTCACAGAGCAAGAGAGCTGAAGGCCTTTGGGCAGAGGGCTTGCCGGTGGAATGAGGTGCCTTGGGGAACTTGTTGTTAGAGCTAAAAGGGGTGGAACACTTGTCCTGTCAGTGCAGGGCCCAAGGAGAGGCCTGTCCTGAGGAAGCTTAGAGGACATCTACACGGCTGTCAGAGAGAGAGAGAGAGGGAGACCTCTACACTAAATAAGGGAGGGATGAAGAAAGGGATATGTTCTTAGCTTTGTGGGTGGGGTCACTTCCAGACCTTGTCTGTTGGCTTCCTGACATTGATCATGTTCCTGTTACTTCTATGTTAATGTTGATCCTATATTACTTTCATAATAAATCATTTAGGTGTGAGTATTGTCTGTGATTTTGTTTGGCCATCGCAACAAATTATTGAACCCAGAAGAGAAGTAGAGAGTACTTTTAGGAGGAGAGCTGGTGTAACAATTGGTAAAAAGATTGGAGAGTGGAGGTATGTCTGACCTCCACCAATAGGAATCAGCTTTGGGCTGATGATCCTGATGCTGATTCTCATTCTCCCTGGAGTTTGAGGAGGTCCGGAACTATTGCTATTGCAATGTAGAGTGTAAGGCCTCTTGCTTTGTAGTCCTTCAGTAAGTCTTTGGCCATTTAGATTTTCTTTTCTTTCCATATTAAATTGGTCATCAGTTTTTCATTTTCAGTAGAGAATGTTGTTGGGATTTGTATCTGGATTGTATTTTATCTGTAGATCACTTTAGCTAGAATTGACAATTTCACTCTGTTAAGTCTCCTGATCCATGAGCACGGAAAGTCCTTTCATTTATGTGGCTCTTTAGTGTCTTGTCATAGTGTTTTATAATTTTCATTGCATAAGTCTTTTAATTTCTGGCTAAGGCTAATTGTAGATGATATTATTTTCTTGATTTCTTTTTTGGAACACTCCTTTTTATTGAAAAGGAACCCAGCTGATCTTTGTGTGTTGATCTTGTATTCTGCAATGTCGCTGAATTCTTCCATAGTTTCAGTAGTTTTCTTGTGGAATCTTTAGTGTCTTCTATGTATAGGATCAAGTCATCTGCAAATAGAGATATTTTTCTTCTTCCTTTTTGATTTGGATACCTTTATTTTTCTTTCTTACCTTATTGCTCTGGTTTGGACTTCCAGTATAATATTGAATGAGAGTGTGGTAATGTGCATCCTTGTCTTCTTCTGGTTCTCAAGGGGAAGGCTCTCAGACTTTCTCCATTGTGTTCAGTGTTGGCTGTTAGTTTTGTATGCATGTCGATTATCTTGAAAATTTTCCCTTTTCTTCTATTTTCCTGAGAGTTTTTATCAGGAAAGAGCATTAAATTTTATCAAATGCCTATTTTGCACCTACTTATATGATCATATGGTTCTTTACCTTTGTTTTATTTATGTGGGGGAATATATTCATTTTCTAATGTTGAATCACCCTTGCAGTCCTGGTATGAATCCCACTTGATTATAGTGTATATATTTTTTGATATGTTGCTGAATTCTGTTGGCTAGAATTTAGTTGAAAAATTTGGCATCAAGGTTCATGAGGGACATTGATCTATAATTTTCTGTCTGTCCGTCTTACTCTCTTTCTTCCTACCTTTCTTTCTTTCTGTCTTTCTTATGTCTTTGCCTGGTTTAGGTATCAGGGTTATGCTGGCATCATAGAAAGAGTTACAGTATTCCTTACTCTTCTATTTTTTTTTTTTTTGTAGAATATGAGTAGAATTGGTGTCAACTATTCTCTGAATGTTTGGTAGAATTACCCGGTGTAACTAACCATCTGGTCCGGACTTTTTTTTTTTTTTTTTTTTACCGTTTTTTGATAACATCATCAATCTCTTCCTTTGTAATGGATCTGTTTAGTTGTTTCTAATTCTGTTTGTGTATTTACGGGTAGGTAGTGTGTTTCTATGAATTAGTCTATTTCATCTAGGTTTCCAAATATGCTGGAGTAAAGTTTTTCATCATAATCTGTTATGATCCTCTGTATATTGGTTGGTTCTGTTGTAATGCTGTAGTTTCATTTCATAATTTGATTATATTTGCCTCTTTTTCTTTTGTCCTTGGAGTCAGAGGTTTGTCTGTTTCAATGATGATTTCAAAGAAGAAACATCTGTCTTTGTCAATTCTTTCTATTGTTTTTCTTTTTTTTTTAACCCTGATCTTTATTATTATTTTTTCTTCTGGTAACTTTAAACTTCTTTTGCTCTTCATTTTCTCTTTGTCAGTTTCAGATATTGATTTTCAATCTTCTTTTTTAATGTGGGCATTTATTGCTATGAATTTTCCTCTGAGTATTGCTTTTACTGTGTCCCAAAGGTTTTGATAAGTTTTGTTTTCAACTGTTTCTAAGTATTTGTTTTATGTTCTTTCCTCTCTATTTGGAGAATTCTCTTAAGCAATACTTGCTCAGTTGTGGTGGTATTGGCAAATTCCTAGGGCTTCTGTTTATTTCATAATGTCTTGATTTCCCTCTCATTTTTTTCTCATTTTTTATTGTATTTTAGATGAAGGTTTACAGAACACTCTGGCTTCTCATTAAATGCTTAGTACACATATTGTTTTACGACATTAGTTAACAACACGATGGCATGTCAGTACTCTCCCTTCTCAAACTTGGATTCCCCAAAACCAGCTTTCCTGTCCCCTCCTGTCTTCTAATCCTTGTCCCTGAGATGTTGTGCCCCATTAGTCTCGTTTTTTTTGATGGACCTGTTTAATCTTTGGCTGAAGGGGGAACCTCGGGAGTGACTTCATTACTGAGCTAAAAGTGGATCTGAGTGCCATACTGTCAGGGTTTCTCCAGTCTCTGTCAGACCAGTAGGTCTGGTCTTTTTTGTGAGTTAGAATTTTCTTCTACATGTTTCTTCAGCTCTGTCCAGGATCTTCTATTGTGATCTCTGTCACAGCAGTCAGTGGTGGTAGCCGGGCACCATTTAGTTTACTGGACTCAGTCTTGTGGAGGCCGTGGTAGATGTGGTTAGTCCTTTAGACTAATATTTCCCTGTATCTTTAGTTTTCCTCATTCTCCCTTGTTCCTGAATGGGTGAGACCAAGGAGTATCTTAGATGGCCACTTAGAGGCTTTTAAGACCCTATGCACCATTCACCAAGGTAGAATGTAGAATATTTTCTTTATAAACTATGTTATGCCAATTGAGCTAGATGTTCCCCGAGACCATGGTCCCCACAGCCCTCAGACCAGCAATTCGATCCCTCAGGGAGTTTGGATGTGTCTATGGAGCTTCCATGACCTTGCCTTGTACAAGTTGTGCTGGCTTCCCCAGTATTGTACACTGACTTACCCTTCACCAAAGTTACCACTTATCTATTGTTTATTTAGTGTTTTTCCGTCCCCACCCTCCCCTCCTCGTAACCATCAAAGATTGTTTCTTTTTGCATGTAAATCTTTTCATGTGTTTTTAGAGTAGTAGTCTCATACAATATTTGTCATTTTGTGATTGACTTATTTCACTCAGCATAATGCCATCCAGATTCATCCATGTTATGAGATCCTTCGCAGATTCATCATTGGTCTTTACCGTTGTGTAATACTCCATTGTGTGTATGTAGCATTGTTTATCCTTTCATCTGTTGATGGGCATCTAGGTTGTTTCCATCTTTTAGCTATTGTGAACAATGCTGCAGTGAACATAGATGTGCATATGCCTATTCGTGTGATGACTCTTATTTCTCTAGAATATATTCCTAGGAGCAGAATTGCTGAATCATACGGTATTTCTGTTTCTAGCTTTCCAAGGAACCACCATATCTTTTCCAAAATGGATGTACCATTCTGCATTCCCATCAGAAGTGCATAAGAGTTCCGATCTCCCCGAAGCCTCTCCAACATTTGTTATTTCCAGTTTTTTTTTTTTTTTTTATTCCTGCCAGTAATGCTGGGGTAAGATGGTATCTCTCTGTGGTTTTGATTTGTGTTTCTCTAATGGCTAGTGATTGCTGGCATTTCCTCATGTGTCTTGTGGGTGCTTAAAAGTCTTCTTTGGTGAAGTGTCTGTTCATTTCCCTTGTCCATTTTTTAATTGTATTATGTATCTTTTTGTTGTAGAGGTGTTGGATTTTCTTGTAGATTTTAAAGAATAGAAGTTTGTTTGACATGTAATAGCCAATTTTTTTTCCCCAGTCTGTAGGTTCGCTTTTTACTGTTTTGATGAGGTTTTTTGATGAGCGTAAGTGTTTAATTTTTAGAAGATCTCAATTATCTAGCTTATCTTCTGAAGTTTGTGTGTTCTTAGTTATGGTTTGTATCCTATTGATGTGGTGTATTAGGGTCTCTAGCGTTGATCCTATTTTTTCTTCTACTAACTGTATACTTTTTGGCTTTATATTTAGGTCTTTGATCCATTTTGAATTAGTTTTTATATAATAGGTGAGGTATAGGTTCTTTTTCATTTTTTTTTGCAGATGGACATCCAGTTTTGCCAACACCTTTGTTAAAAAGACTGAATTTTCCCCATTTAATGGACTTTGGGCCCTTGTCGAAGACCAGGTGACGGTAGGTGGCTAGATTTACATCTGGGTTCTCAATTCTGTTCCATTGGTCAATGTATCTGACATTGTACCAGTACCAGGCTGTTTTAACTATCTTAGCTGTATAGTAGGTACTGAGTTCAGATAGTGGGAGTCCTCCTACTTTAGTCTTCTTCAATAGTGCTTTAGTTATCCGGGGACACTTCCCTTTCCATATAAACTTTTTTATTTTTTAGGTTTTGTTACAATCATTTTTTTAATTGTTGTAGTTAAATGAAGTTTACATTTCAAATTAGTCTCCGATAATAAATTTTATACATACATTGTTACGTGACGGTAATTGCTAACCTCATTCTGCAAAAACACATTTCTCCTTTCCGCCCCTGATTCCCCATGACCATTCAACCAGCTCCTAACCCTCTCTGCCTTCCCACTCACCTCTGGATAGAAGCTGTCCCTTTGGTCTCTTGTATCTACTTGACTAAGAGGCACACACTTCACGAGTATCATTTTATGTCTCACATTCCGGTCCAATCCCTGTCTGAAGAGTTGGCCTCGGAAATTGTTTTAGTTCTGGGCTGACAGAGAATCCAGGGGCCATGATTTCCGGGGTACTTCCAGTCTCAGTCAGACCATTAAGTCTGGTCTTCTTACTAGAATTTGTGTTCTGTACCCCACTTTTCTGCTGCTCCATCAGGACTCTCTGTTGTGTTCCCTGTCAGGATGTTCATTGGTGGTAGCTGCACACCATCTAGTTCTTCTGGTCTCAGGCTGATGAAATCTCTGGTTTATGTGGCCCATTCAGTCTCTTGGGCTAATACTTTCCTTGTGTCTTTGGTGTTCTTCGTTCTCCTTTACTCCAGGTGGGTGGGACAAATTGATACATCTTAGATGGCCACTTGCAAGCTTTTAAGACCCAGATGCCACCCACCAAAGTAGGATGCAGAACATTTTCTTAATAAACTTTGTTAAACCAATTGACCTAGATGTCACTGAAAGCATGGTCCCCAGATCCCTACCCCTGCTACTCTGTCTCTCAAAGTATTTGATTGTATTCAGGAAACTTCTTAGCTTTGTTCTAGTCCAGTTGTGCTGACTTCCCCTGTATTGTGTGCTGGTCTTCCCTTCAGCTGAGATGATTCTTATCTACTATCCCCCTCCCTCCTCACTCCCATAACCATCAAAGAATGTTTTCTTCTGTGTTTAAACCTTTACTTGAGTTCTTATAATAGTGGTCTTATACTGTATTTGTCTTTTTCTGTGACTGACTAAATTCACTCAGCATAATAAATTCCAGCTTCTACCACGTTATACGATGTTTCACAGCTTCATCATTGTTCTTTATCATTGCATAATATTCCATTGTGTGGATATGCCATAATTTGTTTATCCTTTTGTCCGTTGATGGACACCTAGGTTGTTTCCATCTTTTTGCTTTTGTGAAGACTGCTACAATGAACATGGGTGTGCATATATCTATTCGTGTGATGGCTTTTATTTGTCTAGGATACATTCCAAGGAGTGAGATAGCTGGATCATATGGTATTTCTATTTCTAACTTTTTAAGGAGGTGCCAAATCGATTTCCAAAGTGGTTGTATCATCTTACATTCCCACCAACAGTGTAGAAGTGTTCCTGTCTCTCTACAGCCTCTCTAGTATTTATTATTTTGTGTATTTTGGATTAAGGCTAGCCTTGTTGGGATGAGATGATATCTCATTGTAGTTTTTATCTGCATTTTTCTAATGGCTGATGATTGTGAGTATTTCTTCATTTCTCTGTGAGCCGCCTGAATATCTTCTTTGGTGAAGTGCCCGTTCATATTTTATGCATTTTTTAATTGAGTTGTCTTTTTGTTGTTGAGATTTTGCAGTATCTTGTAGATTTTAGAGATTAGACGCTGATCGGATTTGTCGTAGCCAAAATTTTTTTCCCGGTCTTTGGGTTGTCTTTTTACTCGTTTGGTGAAGTCTTTTGATGAGCATAATTGTTTGATTTTTAGGAGCTCCCATTTATCTAGTCTGTCTTCTGGTGGTTGTGCATTGTTACTTATGGTTAGTATTGTGCTTATGCCATGCATTAGGGCTGCTAGCGTTGTCCCTATTTTTTCTTCCATGACCTTTATCGTTTTCGATTTTATATTTAAGTCTTTGATCCATTTTGAGTTAGTTTTGTACATGGTGTGAAGTATTGGTCTTGTTTCAGTTTTTTGCAGATGGATATCCAGTTATGCTAGCACCATTTGTTAAACAAACTGTATTTTCCCGAAGTAATGGACTTTGGGCCTTTGTTAAATATTAGCTGCTCATAGGTGGATGAGCTTATATCTGGATTCTAAACTCTGTTCCCATGGTCTATGTATCTGTTCTTGTACCAGTACCAGAATGTTTTGACTACAGTGGAGGTATAATAGGTCCTAAAATCAGGTAAAGTGAGGCCTCCCACTTTGTTCTTCTTGAGTAATGCTTTATTTATTCGGGGTCTCTTCCCTTTCCATATGAAGTTGGTGATTTGGTTTCTCCATCTCATTAAAAAATGCTGGTGGAATTTGGATCGGGATTGCATTGTATCTATAGATTGCTTTGGGTAGAACTGACATTTTCACTACGTTGTGTCTACCTATCCCTGAGCAAAATATTTTTTTTCCACTTTTGCATGCCTCTTTTAGTTTTTTGCAGTAGTGTCTTCTAGTTTTCTCTGTATAGATCTTTTATGTCTCTTGTTAGATTTATTCCTACGTATTTTATCTTCTTGGGGGCTATTGTAAATGGTATTGATTTGGTAATTTCCTCTTCAAGATTCTGTTTGTTGATGTAAGGGAATCTAACTGATTTTTTATGTTTATCTTTTATCCTGAAACTTTTCTGAAATCTACTATTAGTTCCAGTAGTTTTCCCGTGGAATCCTTTGATTTTTCTGTGTATAAGATCATATCATCTGCAAAAACAGGTACTTTGACTTCTTCCCTACCTATTTGGATGCGCTTTATTTCTTTTTCTAGCTTAAATGCTCTGGTTAGGACCTCCAGCACAATGTTGAATAAGAATGATGATAGACAGCAACTTTGTCCTGTTCCTGTTCTCACGGTGAATGCTTTCAAAGTCTCTCCATTTAGGATGACGTTGGCTGCTGGCTTTGTATAAATGCCCTTAATTATGTTGAGGAATTTCCCTTATATTCCTATTTTATTGAGAGTTTTTGGTATCAGAGTTATGCTGGATACATAGAATGAGTTTGGGAGTATTCCATCCTTTTCTATACTCCGAAATACCTTTAGTAGATGTAGTATTATCTCTTCTCTGAAAGACTGATAGAATTCTCTGGTGAAGCCGTCTGGGCCAGAGCTTTTTTTTGTTGGGGTTTTTTTTAGTAACCTTTTCAATCTCTTCTTTTGTTATGAGTGTATTTAGTCGTTCTACCTCTGTTTGTGTTAATTTAGGTAGGTAGTGAGTTTCTAGAAATTTGTCCTCCTCTAGGTTTTCAAATTTGTCAGAGTACAATTTTTCATAGTCATCTGTTATGATTCTTTTAATTTCAGTTTGGTCTGTTGTAATATCACCCATGTCATTTCTTATACGGGTTGTCTGCTTCTTCTCCCGTTTTTCTTTTGTCAGTTTGCCCAATGGTTTATGAATTTTCTTGATCTTTTCAAAGAACCAGCTTTTGGACTTGTTAACTCTTTCAATCGTTTTTGTATTCTCTATTTCATTTAATTTTGCTCTAATTCTCATTGCCTTCCTAATGGCGCCTGTGGGCTTTTTTTGCTGCTCTCTTTATACTTGTTACAGTTGTAGGGTTAGTGTTTTGATTACGGGTTTTTCTTCTTTTTGGATGTGTGCAATTATTGCTATAAACTAACCTCTGAGCACTGCTTTTCCTGTGTCCCCAAAGTTCTGGTAGGATGTGTTTTCATTCTCATTTGATTCTATGAATTTCCTTATTCCATCCTTAATTTTTTTTTTTTTATAACCCAGTAGTTTTTAAGCAAGACGTTGTTTAATTTCCATGTGTTTGATTTTTTTCCCTTGCTTTCTGTGTTGTTGATTTCCACTTTTAACTTTACGGTCAGAAAAGATGCTTTGTAATATTTCGATGTTTTGGATTTTGTTAAGGCTTGCTTTATGACCTAATATGTGGTCTTTTCTGGAGAATGTTCCCTGTGCGTTGGAAAAGAAAGTATACTTGGCTGCTGCTTGGTGCAGTGTTCAGTATATGTCTATGAGATCAAGTTGGTTGATTGTAGCATTTAGCTCTCCCGTGTCTTTGTTGAGCTTCTTTCTGGATGTTCTGTCCTTCACCGAAAGTGGCGTGTTGAAATCTCCTACTACTATTGTGGAACTGTCAATTTCTCTTTTCAGTACTGTTAGAGTTTGTTTTATGTATTTTGGATCCCTGTCATTGGGTGCATAAATATTTATTATAGTTATGTCCTCCTGGTGTATTGACACTTTAATTATTATATAGTCCCCTTCCTTATCCTTTGTGGTGGATTTTACTTTAAAGTCTATTTTGTCAGAGATTAATATTGCCACTCCTGCTCTTTTTTGAGTGTTGTTTGCCCGAAATATTTTTTCCATCCTTTGACTTTTAGCCTCTTTGTGTCTTTAAGTCTAAGGTGCATCTCTTGTAGGCAACATATAGATGAATCATGCTTTTTTATCCTATCTGCCACTCTCTGTCTCTTTATTGGTGCATTTAGTACATTTACTTTCAACCTAATTATTGATAGGTAGGAGTTTAATGTTGTCATCCTGATGTCTCTTTTTTTGCGTTGTTCACAGTTTCTTTGTTCCCCTTAATTTTCTGTGCTGAGTCATTTTTCTTTCTTTTTTTATTTTTATTTTTTTGCCTTCCTTTTCTTTGCATAGATTTGTGTTTGCTGGGTCTTTATGTTTTTCTACTTTTTTAATCTTCATTTGTAGGATTGTTAAATTACCTTTTGGTTACCTTAATATTAACCCCTATTTTTCTAAGTTTATACCAGTCTTTTATTATTTTATATCACCTTGCCTTCCAGGCCCACTAGGACAGCAACTCTGCTCCATTGGCTTTAGGCGCTCCATTCTTCCAGTCCATCTGAGTGGCGACTCCACCCTTAGAAACACCAGAGGCCATTGCTCCACCCTTTGAAATCTCTGAGGTCATGGCCATACCTTTTGAGACTGACGCAGCTAGATCTTGTTTCCCTTGTGTCTTCAGCTTCTGCTTCTGTTTCCTGTGGCCTCTTGGCTCTCGGACCTCATGCCCGCTTCTGCCCTACTGGGACAAGTGTTCCAAAGCTCTGTATCTCCACCAGTATAAGTGCCCAGAGGTAACCCACTCTGTTAGGAAGCCTCCTGCACACAGGCATTCAGCTCTCTCACTCCATGGGTCGGCCCCAGTGCCATCTTGCACTGGTGTCCTTGTTCTGCTGCAGCTGGTTCTCTGCTGCTGCTGCTTCTCTGCCACTGCAGGTTCTCTGCTGTTGCTGGTCCTCTGCCACTGCTGCTCCTCCATCCAGTCACAGTTTCAAAACCACTTCCACATTTTAGGTATCTGTTAGAGCAGCACCCCACTCCTGGTACCAAATTCTGTCTTAGTCATCTAGTGCTGCTATAACAGAAACACCACAAATGGATGGTTTTAATGAAGAAAAGTTTATTTCCTCATAATCAAAGTAGGCTAAAAGTCCAAATTCAAGGTGTCAGCTACTGGGGAAGGCTTTTTCTCTCTCGCCCTTGTCATCAGTGTTCCCCCGGACTAGCTGCTTCTCAGCGCAGGGACCCTGGTCCAAAGGACGCACGCTGCTCCTGGCGCTGCTTTCTTGATGGTATGAGGTCCCCCTGTCTCACTGCTCACTTCTATCTTTTATATCTCAAGAGATTGCCTCAGGACACAATCCAGTCTTGTAGCTCAGGTCCTCCCTTACTAACACAACTACCACCCATCCTCCCTCATTAACGTCATAGAGGCAGGCTTATCACATACAGGAAAATCACACAGTACCAGGAATCATGGCCTAGCCAAACTGATACACATATTTTTGGGGGGACATAATTCAAACCATCACACCCTCCATATGAAAAATCAATGTCTGCATTTTTTAAGTCCCTCTTTTTTGTTTTAATGCTGTCTTTTCTACATACTGATACCTGTGTTTCCCTATTTTCACTGTTTTAGCTTTGATGTATTTTCGACTTCCCTATCTGAGTCAATATCTGGTTTCTCTGTCCTGTGTTCTAGTCTTGTGTTGTTATCTGATGTTACTGATTACCTAATCATAGGACTCCCTTTAGTATTTCTTTAATTTCGGTTTGGTTTTACTAATTCCCTAAACTTCTGTTTATCTGGAAATGCCCTAATTTTACCATCATATTAGAGAGACAGTTTTGCTGGATATATAATTCTTAGCTGGCAATTGTTTTCCTTCAAGGCTTTATATATGTCATCCCATTGCCTTCTTGTCTGCATGGTTTTTAATGAGTAGTACGAGGTTGTTCTAATCGACTCTCACTTGTAGATGACTTTTGTTTTATCCCTAGCCACTCTTAAAATTCTCTCTGTGTCTTTGGTTTTGGTAAGTTTGATTATAATATGTCTTGATGACTTTCTTTTTTGGGTCTACCTTATGTGGGGTTCAATGAACATCTTGGATAGATATCTTCTCATCTTTCATGATATCAGGGAAGGTTTTGGTCAACAAATCTTCAACAAATTTCTCTGTATTTTATGTTATCCCTCTCCTGTTCTTGTACTCCAAACACTCGTAGGTTATTTCTCTTGATAGAGTCCCACATGACTCTTAGAGTTTCTTCATTCTTTTTAATTCATTTATCTGATTTTTCCTCAAATAAGTTGGCATTAAGAGCTTTATCCAGAGTGTCACTAATTCTAACTTTACTGTCTCAATTCTGCTCCTATGACTTTCTACTGAGTTGTCTAATTCTGAAATTTAATTGTTAATCTTCTGGATTTCTGATTGCTATCTTTCTATGATCTTGCAACCTATTAAATTTGTCATTATGTTCTTGAATAACTTTTTTAAGTTCCGCTACTACTTTGTCTGTATGTTCCTTGGCAATTTCTGAATTTTGTAAAATTTCCTTTCTAATTTCTGGAAGAGTTCTGTATATTAATCTTTTGTATATTGCCTCTGATAATTCCAAGAAATTCTCTTCCTCCAGAAATTTATTGATTCTTTTTCGGGGAGCTTGCTGAAGCCATCATGGACTGCCTCTTTATGTGATTTGATATTGACTGTTGTTTTCAAGCCATCAATAATATAATTTTATTTTATATTTGTTTAGTAAGTGCTAGCTTCATTTTGTTTTGTTTTGATATGCCCTAATAGGCTGCTCTTGTGCACTAATTTGATTATTGGCTCCCTTGAAGCTGTAACGTCCTGTCACCAGGTAGTTCTGTAACTAAGTATGTGCACAAGGAGTCTGTTAAATTTTCCTATATGGGTTCAGCTCAGGTGTCCAGGCAGTCAGTCACCAAGTGTGTGGTGTAGACTCTCACCTACTGACTTAGAGAGACATGGGTGATTACTGAAGGCACTGGACTCTGGCTGTGGTAGTGGATCACGTGCTGAGCCAGGCAGGGGGCTGACAGCTACCCCTGAGTGTCTGAAAGGAAACCATGTCCCTATTCCTTATTGTGAGTAGGTAGGTGAGCTTTGCAGCCGGACTATGTGTACCCCACTCTGTTGGCTGTAAAGACTTGAAGGCACCACTTATTCTTGGCTTCTGTAGCAGTTGACTAGGAGCTTTAGGTGATGCCACTAGTCCTCAAGTCCCTTGTGTGGATCAGTAAAGGTGCCTTCTTAAGTTTCAGGGCTGTGTTGAGGGTCACAAATCTGCCACTTCACAGCTGAAACAGTTAAAGTGAGATTTCAGATGTTTACTCCGTTGTACTGTGGTAGTAAGGGCTAACCCTGTTGAGATGGGTCCCCACAAGTCTATACAGGGGTGTAAGACACCCAGAGTCCGTGGACCCCTTATACTTGTGCCTAGCAAAGGAGCTGTGCTGACTCTGATTTCCTGGCCTAGGGGAGCCAGTGGTGTATTTGTTCCCTGTCCAAGGCCAGGAAAATGTGTCAGGGCGCTTTTTGGGATCTACTTCCGGGCCAGTGGAATGCTGGTGCAGAGTGGTGAGGGAGGAGTTAAAAGGGAGAGAGGTTTTTCCCAAATGGGCTTTTTTAAAAAAAAAAAAAAAACCCGCAAAAGGCCGCACACATATACTTATCTTTAGCCACTTGGGAGCTCCTTTCCACTGGTTGGGAGCGTCCAAGCAGAGTCTCTGCTGCTGGATCACTCTCAATGTGGAAACTGCTTCCCGAGAGTATACACAGCTGTTTGCCTGTTTCACTGAGTACCTCGGAGCCAGTTCGGTCCAGCACTTCTCGCTTCTTCAGAACCGTCTACCTGTCCCCTCGCGACTCAGTCCGATTCCTGAACTTTGCCTTATTCAGGGTTCGTAGATATTAATATACAATCAAATCACCTGTTTTTCCAGGTCTTATTGTAAGAGGGATATAGAAAGCTGTCTGATTACTCTGCCATCTTGGCCCCCACCTCTCCATATAAAGTTAATGATTAGTTTTCTCATCTATTTAAAGAATGTTGTTAGTATTTGGATCAGGATTGCATTGTATTTGTAAATTGCTTTGGGTAGAATTGTCATCTTCACTATGTTGAGTCTACCTATCCTTGAGCATGTTAAGTGTTTCCATTTCTGTTGATCTCTTCTGGTTACTTGCAGTAGTGTTTTTTAGTTTTCTTTGTATAGGTCTTTTACATCACTGTTTAAATTTATTCCTAAATATTTTATTTTTTTAGATGCTATTATAAATGGTATTATTTTTCTGATTTCCTTTGCGTTGTTCTCTTTATTGGTGTATAGGAATCCAACTGATTTTTGTGTGTTTATCCTGTATCCTGCTACTCTGTTGAATCTTTCTATTAGTTTCAGTAGTTTTCTTGTGGAGTCTTTTGGGTTTTCTACGTATAGTATCATATCATCCACAATTAGGGACAGTTTAACTTCTTCATTACCAATTTGGATGCCTTTTATTTCTTTTTCTGTCCTTATTACTCTAGCTAGGACTTCCAGCACAGTGTTAAATAGGGGTGGTAATAAAGGGCATCCTTGTCTTGTTCCTGTTCTCAAGGGGAATGTTTTCAGCCTCTCTTCAATAAGAATGATGTTGGCCATAGGTTTTTGCATAGATGCTCTTTATTTTGAGAAATCTCCCTTCTATACCTATTTTATTGAGACCTCTTTTCAGGAATGAATGTTGGACTTTAATGGAAACTTTCCAAAACATTTTAATCAACCATTTCAAAACCTCTGTACCCATCAGGAACCAACTCTCCCTTACCTACTCTCCCAGACTGTAATAATCACTAATTTACTTTCTGTCATCATGAATTTGCCTATCTTTGATATTGCAGATAAGTGATATACAATATCTGTCCCTTTATGTCTGACTTATTTCATTTAACATAATGTTTTCAGGGTTCATCCATTTCATAGCATGTATAATAAATTTAATCCTTTTTGTGACTGAATGATATTCCATTGTATGCATATACAATATTTTGTGTATCAATTCACCTGTTAATGGACACTTGGGTTATTTTCACCTTTTAGCTATTGTGCATAATAATGCAATGATCTTCAGTCTACAAGTATCTGTTTGAGTCCCTGTTTTCAATTAGTTTGGGTGTATACCTAGAATTAAATTGCTTAGTCATATGGTGATTCTATGTTTAACTTTTTGAGAAAAAGCTTGTTTTTCAAGGAAGCTTTACTTTATTTTCTCACCAGAAAAGAAAAAAAAAAAAAAAAAAGAGCTGCATCAAAATGAAAAACTTTGTGCTTCAAAGGACATCATCAAAAAAAAAAAAAAAAAAGAGAGCTCCAATTTCTCCATTTCTTCACTAATACTTGAATTTTTCAATCTTTTATGTAATAGATGTTCAATTCGCTGTAAAATGGTATCTAATTGTGGTCTTGATTTGCTTTATCTTAATGACTAAGAGGAGCCCTGGTTGCATAGTTTTTAGCAACATGGTTGCTAATCAAAAGGTTTGCAGTTTGAATCCACCTGTTGCTCCTTTAAAACCCTATGGGGCAGTTCTACTTTGTCCTGTAAGATCGCTATGAGTTGGAATCGACTTGATGGCAAAGTGTTTGTTTGTTTTTTGGAATGACTAATAAAGTTAAACAACTTTTCATGTGTTAATTGGTCACTTGTAAATGTCGTTTGGAGAAACATTTTAAATATATTTTGTTTATTTTTCAGGTTCATTATTTGCATTATTGTTGAGTTATAAGAGTTGTTTTTATATTCTGGACACTAGATCCTAAATAGATGTTTGATTTTCTCTGTTCCTTAGAAGGAAACAGAAAGTTGTTTGTTTTGTTTTGTATTTACAAGAAATAGACATGAAGAAAGGAAGGAGGAGCTACTTCCACGGGACAACATTTACTCAGAGAAGAAAAACAAAGATCAGAGAGCAAATCCCCCTCTAAAAAATCCCCTTCCTTCATTCTTCAAACACTGTCCTTGCTCCTTGTACTGGTTAGTTGTACTCAGTGGGTCCTTATTTTTTCCTGCAGCCCAGCTACTTCCTATTACCCTGTGTGGGGGTTTGTTTCTGGGATCTTAGTGACTTACTTTTACTGTGTTTCCTGCACAGTAATATACGGCGACGTCATCAATGGTCACAGAGCTCAGCTGCAGCGGAAACTCATTCTTGGATGTGTCTGTGGAAATGGAGCTCTGGCTCTTGAAGGATGGGTTGTAGCCAGTGCCACCGTTGTAACATATATACCCAATGCACTGCAGCACCTTCTCTGTGGACTGGCAGATTCAGGACCAACAGTAATCACTGTTTGTGATGGAGTATCCAGAGACAGCACAGGCGAGTGAGAGGGTCTGCGAGGTCCTCACCAGTCCTGGGCCCGACTGTTTCAGCTGCACCTGGGACAGAACACCTGGGAAAAGGAGAGATCACTGTGAGTCACAAGCAGGCACCACAAGCCCACAGCTTCATCTCTGAAATCCTGGAAAATCTTACCAGGAGCTGCAGCCACCAGGCAGAAGAGGAGGCACAGCTCTATCATGTTTGTCTCCTGGAGGGTCTTTTCTTAATCAGATACCCCAACGCAGAGTGAAAAATTACACTTAGTTGCCCAGACTTAGAACCCTTCCTCTTTCATTGACTGAAAGACATTTGTATATGGGCAGCCCTGCAGCTACAAGAGTAACAGGGTGAGGAGACAACTATAGTTCAAGGTTCCATCTTTTTATGCAAGTCTCCCCCTATTTCTTTGGTCCTGGTAGAGAGTTAAGTGATTTGGGTCCTGTATACAAAGAAGGTGTATTGTCCATAGGAACTGAGAACCTTCCAGCACTCGTGTTGATTGTCTTTGATTGTCTTCAATTTGTGGGAGGAAGTATCTCTGAAGACACGGACAAATAGTTCTGGATGATTTTGGAGTATGGTCTACCCTGTGTTCCTGACCATCAGGTCACTACATATACGTCGAAGGAAGCCATGTTTGACGACTTGCCCCAAGCCCCAACCAGATGCTTGAGTGCACAGTGATTCCCCAGCACTCTTATGTGGAGGCAGGAGGGGTCTATTGTGTGTGAGATTTCTGTTTTTCCTAGTGATCTCAGGACACGACTCTGTATATCCAGGAATATTAAAGTTTCTTAAAGTCACCAAGAGAGGGGTGTATAAAGAATTTCAAAAGATTTTCACAATTACAGCCCATAGGAAGACAAGTACTGTTTTCGGAACTGAGGCAAAAATCATTCTCTGAACATCAAAAATTTTTTTTTTTAAGTTGATTCTAGGGGAATTAGCAAATTATTATGGAAACTCATTTTACTCCTCTGTAGCATTTACCAAGATACAGTATATTCTGAGTCACCAATCATACCTTAAGAAATTTGAAGAAATTTTAAATTGCAGTGAACTTAAATTAGAATTCAATAAGAGAAAGGAAGTTGGAAAATTCCCAAGTATTTGAAGATTCAATAGTGCACTTCTAAATAACACAATAGTCAAAGAATAAATCTCAAGAATTTAAAAATATTTTTACAAAAAGTGTATAAATACACAAATTTCCAGAATTTGTAGGATTTAGCCAGGAAAAGTAGTGCTCAGAGGGGAATTTATATAATTTAACTCATATATTAAAATAGAAAAAAGATGTAAGATCAGGTATGTAAGTCTCTACTTTAGGAAACTAGATAAAGAACTAAAAATTAAGAATAGAATAATCAAATGTAACATATAAGATTCGGAGTAAAAATAAAAATGGAGAACAGGAAACATTAAAGCAAAATCAACAAAACCAAAACATATTTTTTTGAAAAAAATGATAAAACTGATAAGCGAGGTTAGACAAGGGGAAAAAAAAAAAAAAGGACACACATTACCAGCTTCTAAAATAAAACGGTACATCACTACTGAACCCATGGGCATTAAATGACAATAAACAAATGTTATGAACAACTCTATGGTCACAGACATGGTAACTGAGCTGAAATAAGACAGTTCCTTGAATAACACTAATTTCAAGTAAGTAAATATAGATAATCCCAGTAGGCATATATCTGTTCAAGAAATTGAATCAATAATTAATAACCTTCCAAAAAACAGACAGCATTATCAAATGGTTTCACTGGTGAATTCTACCAAATTTTAAAGGAAGAAATGACAACAATTATCTACTGTAATTAACTGTTCTTTGCCTGTTGAACCTCCCTGAGGCAGTTGCCTTGAAAGACAAGTGTGATTATCCTCACAAATCACCTCCCTCACCCATCTTTGCTTCTAGACCTATAATTTGACTCATCTCCTAACAGGTCCCAAAAAGTGAGGTACTAAGTATAATCCATAAGGAAATGCTGTACATTCCAAAACACTACTTGTGTTTTCTACTTTATATAGACAGAAATGAACAAATATGTGTGTACATGGATATTAAGATTGTGGAATTAGCATAAAGTTGCAAAAGGTCAAATTTGTTGATATGGGCCCACTAAGCAAAGATACTGGATTTAATGTGGTAGTTCAAGAGGTTAGGAAGGGATCTAACCGGTTGGTTGGCTGAAACATGGATTAAAAGCTGCCTACATTAAATGAAGTATAAATGACAGAAGTGCCTTAGTGTACTCTAGAAGAAGATATCCAAAGTTTTAGGGATGTTGGAATATTAAAGTTGATTTATCATATAAGACTAACCTACCCACTCTGGGAGAGACCCAGGGAATACTCCCATAATGAAAGATAAAGCAGGTGTTTTTTTTTTGTTGTTGTTGTTATTTCCTTACTGGAATAGACACTCTGGGTATGGATTTGCCTTCCCTAACCTGAATGTAATGCTTCTGCTAAAACTATCATGTATGGACTTACAGAATGCCTTACCCACCATCATGATATTCCACATAGCATTGACTCTGATCAACAAACTTACTTTACAGCAAATGAAGTGCAACAATGGGTCCCTGCTCATGGAATTCTCTGGTCTTACCATGTTTTCATTATCTGGAAACAGCTGGCTTAACAGGATGGCAGAATGGCCTTTTAAAGACTCAATTACATGCAGTGATGTGACGATGTGTTAAGGTCTGAGGTGATGTTCTCCAGGAGGCTGTGTATGCTCTAAATCAACATCCAATGTATGGAGCTTTTTCTTCCATAGCCAGGATTCACAGATCTATGAATTAAGGGGTGAAAATGACAGTGGCACTACTCACTATTACCCTTAGTGATTCACTCACAAATATTTTCTTCCTGTATTCACAACCCTATGCTCTGCTGGTTTATAGGTCTTAGTTCCAAAGGGAGGGATGCTCCTACCAGGAGACACAACAATGATTCCACTGAACTGGTAGTTAAGAATGCCACCCAGTCACTTTGGGCTCCTCATACCTCTGAATCAACAGGAAAAGAAGTGACTTACTGTACTAGTTTGTGTGATTGACTCAAATTACCAAGGGGAAATTGGACTTTTTAATTACATATTGGAAGTAAGGAAGAGTATGTTTGGAATACAAGAGATCTCTCAGGTTATTTCCTAGTATTACCATACCCTATAATTAAAGTCAATAGAAAACTACAATAATCCAATTCAGACAGATATCCTAATGGCAAAGAAATTTCAAGAATGAAGGTTTAGTTCACCCTACAAGGCAAAGAAGTACGACATGCTGATGTGCTTGTGGAGAGCAAAGGGAATATGTAATGGCTAGTGGAGGAAGGTACTATACTTCTAATATCAGCTAAGAGCACTGAACCTGTTGTAGAAATGGGAACTATAATCGTTTACAAGTATCCCCCATTATTTTGGTATAAATGTATGTGTGAGATAATAGTGGACATGTATGTATCAACTATCTTTGTTTTCTTCCCACTCTTATTCCCTTACTTGTCATATAACATAAGATTTATTAACTTTATATCATGATGTTTAAGTTATAGGATACGAAAGAGAAGAGTGAACATCAACCCAGGAGTTTGCATCCTCTTCTTCTGCTCCCACAATCCTATGCTCTACTAGTCTAGAGATCTTAGGTACAAAGTGAGGAATGCTCCCAGCAGGAGACATAACAATGCCTCCATCAAACTGGCAGTTAAGAATGCCATGAAGTCATTTTGAACTCCTTACAGAGTCATTGTAACAAATACATAGAGTCACTGTACCAAAAAAAAAAAAAAAAAATTGGTTGACGTTCATCCATTTCAGGAGGTAACATATGATCAAGAACTCATGGTATTGAAGGAAGATGTCCAAGCTGCACTGAATGCATTCACAAAAAACAAGACCACAGGAATTGAAGAATACCAGCTGAGATATTTCAACAAACAGATGCAACACTGGAAGCACTCACTCGTCTGTGCCAATGAATTTGGAAGACAGCAACCTGGCCAACCTACTGAAATAGATCCATATTCGTGCCCATTCCAAAGAAAGACGATCCAATGGAATGTGGAAATTATCAAAAAATATTAATATCACACGCAAGTAAAACTTCGAGGAAGATAATTCAAAAACGTTTGCAGCAGTACATTGACAGGGAACTGCCAGAGATTCAAGCCAGATTCAAAAGGTGACATGGAAGGAGGGATATCATTGCTCTGATGTCAGACGGATCTTGGCTGAAAGCAGAGAATTACAGAAAGATGTTTACCTATGTTTTATTGACTATGCAAAGACATTCAACTCTGTGGATCATAACAAATTATGAAAAACATTGTGAAGAATGGGTATTCCACAAAACTTAATTCTGCTCATGGGGAACTTGTACATAGACCAAGAGAAAATTGTTGGAACACAAGGGACTACTGCATTATTAAAAGTTAAGAAAGGTATGCATCAGGGTTATATCTTTTCACCATACTTATATTCAACCTATATGCAGAGGAAATTATTCGAGAAGATGGACTATATGAAGAAGAATGCAGTATCAGGATTGGTGTAAAACTCACTAAAAATCTGCAATATGCAGATAATACAACCTTGCTTGCTGAAAGCGAAGAAGACTTGAAACACTTACTCATGAAGATCAAAGACTACAGCTTTCAGCATAGATTACACCTCAACATAAATAAAAGAAAAATTCTCACAACAGGACCACTAAGCAACATTAAGATAAATGGGAACAATATTAAATTTGGCAAGGATTTCATTTTACTTGGAACCACAATCAATAGCCATGGAAGCAGCAGTCACGGAATCAAAAGATGTATTGCATTGGGCAAATTTGCTGCAAAAGACCTTTTTAAAGTGTTAGAAAGTGAAAATGTCACTTTAGGACTTAGGTGCACCTAAGGTATTTTCAATCACCTGAAATGCATGTGAAATCTGGACAATGAGTAAGACAGAAGAAGATTTGATGCTTTTGAATTATGGTGTTGACAAAGAATATTGAATACACCATACACTGCCAGAAGAATGAATAAATATGTCTAGGATAAAGTTTAGCTAGAATGCTCTTTAGAATTGAGGATGGCAAGACTCCACCTCACACACTTTGGGCATGTTATCAGGAGGGATCTGTCCCTGGCAGAGGACATAATGCTTGGTAAATTAGAGGGTCAGGGAAAAAGAGGAAGTCCCTCAATAGATGCATTTACACAGTGGTGCAGCAATGGGCTCAAACACAGCAAAGATTGTGAGGGTGGCACAGAACTGAGCAGTGATTCGTTCTGTTTTACATACCGTAGTTATGAGTCGGAGCTAACTTGACAGCACCTAACAACAACCGGGGAAAGGGTTAGTGCATTGTCAGTTGTATGCAGGAAAGTTGTATCATGTTAGTCATTTCACATAATCTTTCCAGGTGACTAATCATTTTTAACTCAAGATATCTATGCAAGTGATTTGAAAACATGGCCGCACAAAAGTAAAATCAAAAATATCTATGAAGCCTCAAAATGGGATTGATGAATAGTAAATAAGTATTTCTACATGAAAATGAAAAAAAGTTTGTGAAGGTGTTATTCTGTATAATTCCAATGTATAATATCCTGGAAATATCAAAACTTTTGAGATTTTAAAAGGATGAATAACATACAAGGACTCAAGATGAGAGGAAAGAGTGTTGAATAAGAGAATTGCAAGTGATTTAAGGTCAATGAAACGATTTTGTATGGTGCTGTAGTGTCTTAGTCATCTAGTGCTGCTATAATAGAAATACCACAAGTGGATGGTTTTAACGAAGAGAAGTTTATTTCCTCACAGTTAAAGTAGGATAAAAGCCCAAATTCAGGGCATCAGCTCCAGGGGAAGCATTTTTCTCTCTGTCGGCCTTCTTCTCTTCAGTGTTCCCCCAGACTAGGATCTTCTCTGCTCAGGGACCCCGGTCCAAAGGATGCGCTCTACTCCCGGCACTGCTTTCTTGATGGTATGAGGTCCCCAACTCTCTTCTTGCTTCCTTTCCTTTTATCTCTTGAGAGATAAAAGGTGATGCAGGGCACACTCCAGGGAAACTCCCTTTACATTGGATCAGGGATATGATATGGGTAAAGGTGGTGTTAAAATCCCACCCTAATCCTCTTTAACATAAAATTACAATCACAAAGGAAGGCCAACCACACAATTCTGGGAATCATGGCCCAGCCTAATTGATACTCATATTTTTGGGGGGGCATAATTCAAACCATGACAAGTAATGTTTGATATGTGACATTATTTCTTTGTCAAAACGCATAGAACTCTACAAAAAGCTAATTTTATTGTATGCAAACGAAAAAAGGTAATTTATGAGCTTCAGATCCCAGGTTAGATCAGACTCTGATGAGATAATTTAAAGTATTATAAATATATGAAACAACTTTACTAAAGAGGTTGAGAGGAGGGGAATGTGCTGACCTAATTCATTCTGAAATGAATGAAATGAATCAGTAAGACTAAAGACAAAAAGGTCTTCACATAAGCACTGTATTTGAGTAGACAAAGTTATTTTTGAAAGAAATATGGACTAACAATTCTGATAGTGCTCTATATGTATATAGAAGTGAACAATTAAACAATTAAATAAATAAGTGGATGGTGGGAGTCAGGTTTTTCATGACTGTGGTAAAAGTTAATACAAAAGAAGTTAAGGAGACTAAATTGATCCATATGGCAATGTATTACACTTGGAGACATCAGGATGAACTCATGCTCATCTTAATACATATATAAATGGTTACATATAGAAGCATTTATAGATATTTACATTTGCTTGAGTTTGTATATACACATATATTTTCTTGTTCTGTCAGGCGAGGGGGCCTAGAAGGTGTAACAACAGGCAGTAATAAGTACACGTAGCATCCATATCTTGTTTTCTAATTATTTATCCAATAAAAGGATCATGACTTTTTTGGAGAAATGACTGATTCCAGGGCTGAGTGGAGACTACGTAAGAGGAGCCTGGGTCATTTTATCTACCAGAATTGAGTATAGTCTCAAATACAAAACAAAGCCATAGAAAAAACCCACATTGTTGTATACATGTCAGTGGGACAAAGGAGCCAATTGAAATAGCTCCTAATGGCCAAAGATGGAACAATTTGAGCACAAAAATAAATGTAATAGTATTAACTTATAACCCAAAGATTAAAATAAATGTTCAAAATCCTGGCTGATATTAATTAGTCAACATATTTGATTGAAGACAAAAATCTGTGTAGGGTATTTTCATATCATTTATAAAGACATTCACCTCTCAAGAAACTGGAGCATAATACTCCACTTTCACCTTGTGGATTGTGCATAGGGATTCCTTTCCAAAGAATATATTATGGGAAGGGGGGAAAGATTAACTTTACAATGGAGAAATCTGGCAACTCCTATCTAAACTAAGTGATCAACATCAACAGGCATGGGGTCGATACGGCTGAGTAGTCAGATGCTTCTTGTGGTCCCTCTTACAACAATGACCTGAAAAAACAAGTCAATCAATTATATATATGACAATCGAGGAGCCTTGAACAACAAAGGCAAAGTTGAGGGATCAGACTGAGTGGCACAGAGTGGGAGAGACAATTCAGAAGCATCCAGGAGTTGCCAGACCTGACCCAGCAGGAATGGCACCCTGCAGGCCAGTTCAACTGGAGTGCAAGGTGGGGCAAGCAGTGGCACTTGGGATGCATTTTCCACATTGGGAGAGACCGAGTTGCGGAGAGTCTACTCAGTCTACAGAACCAGTGAAAAGTGGCAATCAATGGGTGAAAGATAAGTACATACATCTAACCTACTGAGTACATAAAAAAAATAACCTTTTACGGAGGAACCTCTGTCTCATTTACCCACCACCTCCCTGCTCTACACTGGGTCCCGGGCTAGCTTCAGTGATTGTTGCATGCCTTGGGCTGGAAGTAAGACCTATCATGTTCCCTAAGCCATTCTCTTAGCCCTGGAGAGAGAAAAAATTAACAAACATGAAAAAAATAATCTGCCAGTTCCCCTAAGCCGGGAACCCAGGGCAGACAGTTTCATTGCCTAGATACAGGCATGAGAGGTCCACAGACTTTGAATGCCTTTCACTCCTGCATAGACCTGTGTGGGCTCATTTCAACAGTGTAGGCCCTCATTAGCACAGTACAGCAGGATATATACCTGAAGCATAAATTCAACAGTATCAGCTATATGGTGGAGTGGCAGATTCGTGACATTTGACACCACTTTACCCATTAAGTAGGGTCCTCACCTACCCACATGGGACATGGGGACTGGTGGCTCCACCCACACCACCTAGCCTCCCACAACAGGGGTCCAAGAATAAGTGCTGCCTCCCAGTCCTTACAATCAACAGCATTGGGTGCCTGTAGTCTGGCTGCAAATCCCACCCACCTATGTGACCTATGGAACAAGGACATGCTTTCCTCCCAGAGAGGGGCAGTCATCAGCCCCTGACTTGCTCAGTGCATGACCCCCTACTGCAACCAGATACCTGTGCCTACTCCAATCACCCCTGCCAATCTAGGACTGTAGGTGAGAGCCTGCACCACACACACTTGCTGACTGACTACCTGGAAACCTGAGCTGAATCTATACAAGAAAAGTAAACAGACTCCAGGGCTCAAATATCTAGTAAAAGTTCTAACCATCTGCTGACGAGACTTTAGACCTTCAAAGGTGCCAATAATCAGAGTAGCTCACCAGAGCAACCTATTTGGGCATATCAAAACAAAACAAAAAAGAAGCTACAACACAGTAATGAAACATAAATATAATAATGTATTGATGGTTAGGAGACAATAGTCAAGATCAAATCACATAAAGAGGCAGACTATGATGGCTTCAGGAAACTCCCAAAACAAAGAATCCAGACATCTTCCAGAGGAAGAGAACTTCTTGCAATTCAGAGGTAGAATACAAAAGATTAATATATAGAACTCTTCAAGAGATCAGGAAGACGGTCAAGTAAAACTCAGAAAAAGCCAAGGAACACACAGACAAAGCAATAGAGGAACTTAAAAAGATTACAGAATAGCATAATGATAAATTTAACAGGCTGCAAGAATCCATAGAAAGACAGTAAACAGAAATCCAGAAGATTAACAACAAAATTTCAGAATTAGACAACTCAATAGAAAGTCATAGGAGCAGAATTGAGGCAATAGAAGTCAGAATTAGACTGAAGGTAAAGCACTTAACATCAATTTAAGAAAAACCAAATAAAATAATTTTTTTTAAAAAATGAAACTCTAAGAATTATGTGGGACTCTATCAAGAAGAATAACCTATGAGTGATTGGAGTATCAGAACGGGGTGGGGGGGATAACAAAAATTACATAGAGAATTGTTGAAGATTTGTTTGCAGAAAACTTCCCTGATATCTTGAAAAATAAGATATCCATCCAAGATGCTCATTGAACCTCACACAAGGCAGATCTCAAAAGAAAGTCACCAAGACATAATCAAATTTGCCAAAACTAAAGAGAATTTTAAGAGCAGCTAGGGATAAACAAGTCATCTACAAAGGAGAGTCAATAAGAACAAACTTAGACTACTCAGCAGAAACCAAGCAGGCAAGAAGGCAATGGAATGACGTATAGAAAGCCTTGAAGGAAAAAAAAACAAAAAAAGCCAGCCAAGAATTATATATCAAGCAAAACTGTCTCTCAAATATGATGGTGAAATTAGGGTATTTCCAAATAAACGAAAGTTTACGGAATTTGCAAAAACCAAACCAAAATTACAAGAAATACTAACGGTAGTCCTCTGGTTAGAAAATAAATAACATCAGATAACAATCCAAGACTAAAATATATGACAAAGCTACCAGATATCAACCCAGATATAGAAGTCACAAAAATAAACGCTAGAACACTGAAAATAGGGAAACAGAGATGTCAATATGTAAAAGATGACATTAAAACAAACAAGAGGGACTAAAAAATGTAGACATAGATTTTTCATATGGAGAGGAAGTCAAGGCAATATAAAGAAATAAAAGACTGATGTAAACTTAGAAAAATAGCGGTAAATATTAAGATCACAACAAAGGAAACTATCAGTCCTACACATCAAAAATAAAAAAAAAAAACACCAAAAACATAAAGACGCAGGAAATACAAAATCAACAGCAGTGAAAAAAATGAAATGAAAATAGAGAAAAACATCTCAGCACAGAAAATCAAGTGGAAAAAAGAAACTATCAACAACACACAAAACATCAAAATGACAGCACTAAATTTATACATATCAATAATGACAGCACTAAATTTATACATATCAATAATTGCGCTGAATGTGAATGAACTAATGCGCGAATAAAGAGAGAGTGGCAGAATGGATAAAAATAACACGATCCGTCTATATACTGCCTACAAGAGAAACACCTTAGA
>NW_004443989.1:14430909-14433082 GCF_000243295.1 Trichechus manatus latirostris
ATCAAGCAAACAACAATCAAAAAAGAGCAGGAGTGGAAATATTAACCAGGAGGATGTAACTATAATAAATATTTGAACACCCAACGACAGGGCTCCAAAATACATGAAACAACATTGAAAAGAGAGATAGATAGCTCCATAATAACAGTAGGAGACTTCAACACACTACTTTTGGTGAAGAATAGAACATCCAGAAAGAAGCACTGAAGATTTAAATGCCGTAATCAACAAATTTGATCTCATAGACATATTCAGAACACTTCACCCAACAGGAGCCAAGTGTACTTTCTTTTCTAACGCACATGGAACATTCTCCAGAATAGAGCATATATTAGGCCATAAAGCAAGCCTTAAAAGAATCCAAAGCATCAAAAGAATACAAATCATCTTTTCTTAGCATAAAGCCATAAAAGCGGAAATCAATAACAGAAAAAGCAAGGAAAACAAATACATGGAAACTGAACGGCACATTGCTCAAAAACTACTGGGTTATAGAAGAAATTAAGAATGGAATAAAGAAATTCACTGAATCAAATGAGAATGGAAACACAACCTACCAGAAACTTTGGGACACAACAGAAGCAATGCTCAGAGGTGAATTTATAGCAATAAATGCGCACATCCAAAAAGAAAAAAAGGGCCAAAGCCAAAACATTAACCCTTCATCTTGAACAAATAGAAGCAAAAGAAACCCTTGGGTACCAGAAGAAAGCAAATATTAACAATTAGAGCAGAAATAAATGAAATATGCAATAGAAAAACATTTGAAAAAGTTAACAAGACCAAAAGCTAGTTCTTTGAAAAGATCAACAAAATTGATAAACCATTCACCAAAACTGACAAAAGGAAAACAGAAGAGGAAGCATATAACCAGTATAAGAAATGAGATGGTCAATATCACAACAAACTCAATTGAAATTAAAAGAATCACAACAGAATACTATGAAAAACTGTACTCTAACAAATTTGAAAACCCAGAGGAAATGAACAAATTTCTAGAAACACACTACCTACCTAAACTAACAACTAAATAAACAAAGAAGAGATTGAAAAAGGTAATTAATTTTTTTAACCCCCAACAACAACAAAAACAGCTCTGATCCTGAAGGTTTCACTGGAGACTTCTACCAAACTTTCAGAGAAGAGATAACACCACTAATACTAAAGGTATTTCAGAGCATAGAAAAAAATGGAATACTCCAAAGCACATTCTATGAAGCCAGCATAACCCTGATACCAAAACCAAGTAAATACGCCACAAAAAAAGGAAATTACAGACCAATACCCCTCATGAACATAGTTGCAAAAATCCTCGACAAAATTCTAGCCAATAGAATTCAGCAACATATCAAAAAATTAATTCACCATGACCAAGTGGAATTCATACCAGGTATGCAGGAGCAGTTCAATATTAGAAAAACAATCCATGTAATACATCATATAAATAAAACAAAGGAGAAGAACCACATGATCTTATCAATTGATGCAGAAAAGACATTTGACAAACTCCAATACCCATTCACGACAAAATCTCCCAGCAAAATAGGAATAGAAGGGAAGTTCCTTGACATAATAAAGGGCATTTATACAAAGCCAATAGCCAATATCATACCAAGTGAAGACAGTCTTAAAGCATTTCCAATGAGAACAGGACCTAGACAAGGATGCCATTTATCACCACTTTTATTCAACATTGTGCTGGAGGTCCTAGCTAGAGCAATAAAGCTAGAAAAAGAAATAAATGGCATCCAGATTGGTAAGGAAGAAGTAAAAGAATCTCTATTTGCAGATATTATGATCTTATACACAGAAAACCTCAAAGAATCCACAAGAAAGCTACTGGAACTAATAGAGGATTTCAGCAAAGAATAAGGATGCAAGATAAACACAAAAGTCAGTTGGATTCCTCTACACCGACAAAGAGAACTTCGAAGAGGAAATCACCACATCAATACCATTTCCAATAGCTTCCAAGCAGATAAAATACTTAGGAATAAATCTTACTGGAGACGTAAAAGACTTACAGAAAGAAAACTACAATTTACTACTGCAAGAAACCAAAAGAAACCTAAAATTGGAAAAACAGACCTTGCTCATGTGTAAGAAAACTCAACATTGTGAAAATGTAAATTCCACCCAAAGCCATCTACAGATACAGTGCAATCCCGATCCA
>NW_004443989.1:14433182-14441627 GCF_000243295.1 Trichechus manatus latirostris
AGCCTTAAAGATAAGTTCGGATATTTACAAAAGTCTTGATGTGCTTTGAAGGAGAAAAACAACTTACCAGATATTTGGAATAATGCCCAGGCGGAGACCTTAAAAACAAACCACTGCAAGTCCTCAGGGCTGCAGTCTTGTTTGTCTTTGTGTGTGTCTGTCTTTTTTGTTCATTTCGCCGCCCAAAAACTGCTACAATGGAGAAACAAATAACCATTTATTTTATGTAAAGGGAAGCGGTCCCAGATAAGTAAAGCATTACTGAAGGGGAAGAACAAAGTGAGAGGCATCACACCACCCGATTTCAGAACCTATTGTACAGCCGTGGTAGTCAAAACAGCCTGGTACTGGTACAACAGCAGATACATAGACCAAAGGAACAGAATTGAGAATCCAGACATAAATTCTTCCACCCTATGAGCAGCTGATATTTGACAAAGGCCCAAAGTCCATTAATTGGGGGAAAAGACAGTCTCTTTAACAAATGTGCAGGCATAACTGGATATCCATCTGCAAAAAGTGAAGCAAGAACCATACCTCACACCATGCACAAAAACTAACTCAAAATGGATCAAAGACCTAAATATAAAATCTGGAACAATAAATATCACGGAAGAAAAAATAGAGACAACGTTAGGAGCCATAATACATGACATAAACAGGATAGAAAACATTACTAACAATGCACAAACACCAGAAGAGAAACTAAATAACTGGGACCTCCTAAAAATCAAACCATTATGCTCATCAAAAGACTTCACCAAAAGAGTCAAAAGACAACCTACAGATTGGGAAAAAAATTTTGGTTACAACATATTCAGTCGGGGTCTAATCTCTAAAATCTACAAGATACTGCAAAACCTCAATAACAAAAAGACAAATAACCCAATTTAAAAATGGGTAAAGGATATGAACAGGCACTTCACCAAAGAAGACATTCAGGCAGGCAACAGGTATATGAGTCAATGCTCATGATCATTAGCCATTACAGAAATGTAAATCAAAACTACAATGAGATACTATCTCACCCCAACAAGGCTTGCGTTAATCCAAAAAACACAGTAACTGTTGGAGTGGTTGTGGAGAGACTGGAACACTTATACACTGCTTGAGGTAATGTAAAATGGTACAACCGTTTGGGAAATCGATTTGACACTTCCTCAAAAGCTACAAATAGAAGGACCATACAATCCAGCAATCCCACTCCTTAGAATATATCCTAGAGAAATAAAAGCTGTCAAATGAATAGATATATGCACACCCATGTTCATTGCAGCACTATTCAAAATATCAAACTGATGTAAACAACCTAGGTGCCTGTCAACAGATGAATGGATACTGAAATTATGGTATATTCAGCTAATGGAATACTACACGATGATAAAGAGCAACTAAGAATCTACAAAACATCTCATAATATGGATGAATCCAGAAGACTTTATGCTGGATGTAATTAGTTGCAAAAGGACAAATATTGTATGAGACCACTATTGTAAGAACTCAAGAAAAGGTTTAAACACAGAATAAAACATTCTTTGATGGTTACAAGGATAGGGAGGGAGGGAGGGAGAGGGGTATTCACTAACTAGATAGTATACAAGAATTATCTTAGGTGAATGGAAGGACAAAACACACTACCGGGGAAGTTAGCAAAACTGAATTAAACCAAAACCTAAGAAGCTTCCTGAATACAATCAAACACTTCAAAGGATAGAGTAGCAGTGGCAGAGGTCCTAGGGACCGTGCTTTCAGGGGACATCTAGGTCAATTGGCATAACAAAGTATATTAAGAAAATATTCTACATCCCACTCTTATTGAGTGGCACCTAAGGTTTTAAAGCTAGCAAGTGGCCATCTGAGATGCATCAATTGGTCCTAATCCACCTGGAGCAAAGGAAAATGAATAACATCAAGACACAAGTGAAATATTATCCCAAGAGACAGTAAGGGCCACATAAACCAGAGACTCCATCAGTTTGAGACCAGAAGAACTAGATGGTGCTGGGATACCACCAATGACCACCCTGACAGGGAACACAACATAGAGTCCCTGATGGAGCAGGAGAAAAGTGGGGTGCAGAACTCTAATTCTAGTAGAAAGACCAGACTTAATTGTCTGACTGAGAATGGAAGGACTCCAGAAAACACGGCCCCAGACTCTCTGTTATCCCAAAACTAAACCTTTCTTGAAGCAACTCTTTGGACAAAGATTAGACTGGACTATAAAACATGAAATGATACTCATGAGGAGTGTGCTCATTAGCTCAAGTAGACACACGAGACTAAATGGACAGCTCCTATCCAGAGGCAAGATGAGAATGCAGAAAAGGACAGGAGCTGGTAGAATGGGCACGGGAAATCCGGGTGGAAAGGAAGAGTGTGCTGTCACATTATAGGGAGAGCAGCTAGAGTCTCAGAACAATTTGTGTATAAATTTTTGTATGAGAAACTGATTTCAACTGTAAACTTTCACTTAAAATATGATACAAATAAAATAAAATACAAGTGGATGGCTTTAACAAAGAGAAATTTGTTTTCCCACAGTCTAGCAGGCTCCAAGTCCAAATTTAGGGCATCAGCTCAAGGGAAAGTTTTTCTGTCTCTGCTGGCTCTGGAGGAAAGTCCTGCTCATCAATCTTTCCCTGGACTAGGAGCTTCTCAGCACAGAATCCTCCGGTTCAATGGACTTGCTCTGTTCCTGGTGCTGATTTCTTGGTGGTATGAAGTCCCACTTTTTCTCTCTGCTTGCTTTTCTCCTTTATATCGCAAAAGACATTGGCTCAAGCCACAATTCAATCTTAGAGATTGAGCCCTGTCTTGTTAACATAACTTTGGCCTATTCCACATCATTAATATCATAGAGGTAGGATTTACAACACATAGGAAAATCACATCAGATGACAAAATGGTTAACAATCACTCAATACTTGAATTATGGCCTAGCCAAATTGGTACACATATTTTTGGGGGATAAAATTCAATCCATGACAGTACCCTTGAATAATTTGATGAGGAGAGCATATGCTTGCAAATGCATATATTTTTGGCGAGGTGTTTGTTCAAATCTTTTGCCTATTTTGTAATTTGAGTGTTTGTTTTCTTGTTATTGAATTTTAAGAGTCCTTTTTACATCTTGGATACAAGCCCTTTACCAGATGTGTGTTTTACAAATATTTTCTCCCAGTCTTTGGCTTATCTGTTTATTCCCTTAACAGTGCCTTTTTATAAATCAAAGACTTTTTATTTTAATTTAGTCCAACATATTGGTTTTTTTGTTTGTTTGTTTGTTTGTATTTTTCTTTTCTGGATCTTTTCTTTGAATTGTATCTAAAACTCATTACCAAGGCCAAGGTCACCTAGATTTTCTTATATGTTGTAGTCTAGAAGTTGGATAGTTTTGCATTTAACGTATAGGTCTGAGATCAATTTTGAGTTAATTTTTGAGAAAGATGTAAGGTCTGTGTCTAGATGATTCTACTTGTTCATCTTCTTTGGCTTCTTTTTCTTCCTCTTGCATATGGATATCCAGTTGTTCCAACATCATTTGTTGAAAAGACTACCCTAATTTCCATTAAGTTTATTTTTATCCTTTGTCAAAGATCGGTTAACTATATTTGTATGTGTGTGGATTTATTTCTGGAATATCTATTCTTTTCCATGATCTCTTTGCCTATTCTTTCAGCAATACCATACTGTCTTGATCACTGTAGATTTATAGTAATCCTCAAAGTTGGATATTGTAAGCTTTCTAACTTTGTTCCTTTTCAGCATTGTGTTGATTATTCTGGGTCTTTTTTTGCCTTTACATATAAATTTTGGTGTGTGTATGTCAGTAGCAGGAGCCTTGGTGGCGCAGTGTTTAAGGTGCTTAGCTGCTTACTGAAAGGTTGGTGGTTAGAACCCACCAGTTGCTCCATGGGAGAGAAATGAGGCAGTCTGCTACCATAAAGATTTACAGCCTTGGAAACCCTATGGGGCAGTTCTACTGTGTCCTACAGGGTCGTTATGAATTGGAATAGTCTCAACAGTAATTGGGCTCTTAGAAGTGGGAAGCCACAAAAAAAAACCTGCTGGGATTTGTTATAAGATTGCATTGAATCTATAGATTCAGTTGGAAAGAACTCAAATCTTAACAATATTGAATTTTCCTATCCATGAGCATAGAATAACTCTCCATTTATTTGAATCCCTACCCACTGCTGTCCTTTGGAGTTCTCTGATCCAGAGACTGTTGATGTGCTACTTAGTAACTTCACCTAGACATGTAAGTACCTTCTCCATTTCCCCTAACCTGCAGGAGTTCCCTGGCACTCTTTGCTTTCTGGCAGTCACCTGCATTGTACACCTTACAAATCTAATGCAGTGAGAGATTTCCCCACATGCTCACTTTTCAAAGTGTCACCTCAATAAATAGGTTGATTTACTTCACTGACATCTAAGATCATGTCTTTTTTCCTTGATCAGCCTTCAGATCCTTCAAACTCATAACAAGTGGTGATGAGAGAAAGGCATTACAGCCAGCATAGTGCTATTAGTTACTGAAATATCTGATTCTTGCATTAAAGGAAATCATCAGACTTTAAACAGGTTTAGATATTGTAACTCTCAAATTAGAAATTTCTGTTGATAAACATAGCAAAGTTGTAAAGACTATAACTAAAGTTATATCTGAAGTTTGAACTATGATTTTACAAAATAGGATAGCGTTAGATTTACTGTTAGTCTCCCAAGGAGGAATTTGTGTCCTAATAAATGGAGCCCTGGTTGCCTAGTGGTTAAGAGCTCGCTGATAACCAGGAGGTCAGCAGTTCAAATTCACCAGCGTCTCCCTGAAAACCTTACAGGGCAGTTCTTCTCTCTTGTATAGTGTCTCTATGGGTTGGAATCAACTCGACATCACTTAACAACAACACATGAATATTACTGTGTTTTATATTCGTATTATGCAATATGAGGTATTGAACTTAGCTGCTGTTGAGGCACATGAACAGCAGTTAGTGATGCTACTTATGTATAAACAAGCACCCCTTAGAATTTGTTTCCTTGGTTCTAAGACCTAAGGCCATTGTTTTGTGTGTCATTTTGGTCGATTGGCCTAATATAGTTCTGTCTCCTAGTTCATAAGGTAGTGTCTGGAGACCTAACATCTTGCAAGCGACCATCGAAGGTGCCAAAATAGGTCTCTGTTATTCTGGAACAGCAGAAGAAAGGAGAGCCCGGTGGAAGAGGAACTAGGCTCTATGTCTGATTACCTCCATTAACAGATATCTCCTTTGCCATGAGGCCAGAAGAATAGGATCGTGCCTGCCTACCATTACTGAATATTTGTAATCAAAGATTTTATAGCAGAATCATAATCAGAAGGAGGGAATAACATTTTTTTTTTTAATTCTCCTGGAATCTAGGTTTCTGCATTCATGGAATTGGGGTGACCACACAGACCATCGATCCTTCGGTATCCTTTTTGAACCTTGAAGTAACTGGATCCCTGAAGTCACCTTCAGGTCACACTAACAGCTTAGTAAGCAGTTTAGCAGAGATTACCTTGCCTTAGGCATTGCGTTCTTTTCTATAATTATTTATGTGCAGAAGAGTCTGCTCAACACTGCTCCTGCTTTTATGTCATCTTCTGATGAGTGATTAACGTAACAATGACTTACATAGCCTGTTTTCACTGTCCCCTCTTTGAAGTTCCTTACTGACATGTTCAGGTTATGCTGCCCAATTCAAATCATATTTATTCACAATAAATACATTTTGTTACACCAATTTTTGGTGTTTCTCTGAGCAATTTAGGTTTTTGACTTTTTTTTCCTTCTGTGTGTTCCTGACTTCCTCCAATAAATACCACTAACATGTATGTTTATTTGATTTCTTTTCTTTTTTTTTTTTTTTTTTTTGTAGTGAACCATGCTGATTCTCTTGTCCTTTCCTTTTGTGTATATTTCTTAGACTTTTCTTTGTGGTTACCATGATGATTACATTTAACATCTTATATTTATAATGACCTGATTTAAATTGATACCAACTTAACCTCAACATAAAAAGTGTATAGTTATGCTGTTTCTCCCCCTCCTTATTTTTGTTGTTGTTATCACCTATTCCATATTAATACACCATGAACTCTATCTTAGTTATCTAGTGCTGCTAAAACAGAAATACCACAATTGGATGGCTTTAAAAAAGATAAATTTATTCTCTCACATTCTAGGAGACTAGAAGTCTGAATTCAGGGTGCAGCTCTTAGGGAAGACTTTCTCTGTTGGTTCTGGAGCGAGGTGCTTGTCATCAATCCTCTCCTGGTCTAGGATTCCAAGTCCAAAGGATGTGCTCCCATCTTGGTTCTTCATTCTTGGTGGCATGAGGTCCCTCTCCTCTCTGCTAGTGTCTATTATATCTTGAAAGATATTGACTCAACATACAACCTAATCCTGTAGATTGAGTCTTGGTCTCATTAACATAACTGCTTCTAATCCTGCCTCATTAACATCATAGAGGTTGGATTTACAACACAGAATAATCAGATCAAGTCACAAAATGGTGGTAAACCACACATTTCTGGGAATTATGGCCAAATCAAGCTGATACATATGTTTGAGGGACATAATTCAGTCCATAATATTCTATATCTTGGCTCCTCAAAAATTCATATCCTTGCCATAATTGAAACACACTCACTTCATCATGTTATCCCAAAACTCTTAAATCAACTCCAAGTCCAAAAATCTCACCTGTAAAATTCCTCTTCATCTGTGAAATCTAGAATACAAGTCATCTCCTTCCAAAGTACAATTTTGGAACTGCTACAAGCTAGACATGTCTATTATAAATGGGAGATGTTGGAGACAAAGAAGGGATAACAGGTACTGGCAAGTCATCAGAACACGTTACATTAGCTCTCAAGCCTTGAAAAGAATCATCCATTTTCTGAGACCATTTAGGCAGTGGCCCTGCCCTCCAGACTCTGTGTGTTGGCCACACTATCTGGAATCTGGGAGGAGTTCCTTCAGCCCTGGGCTTCAGCTCCACTTTCTAGGCCCATTGGGACAGCAGCTCTGTTCCCTCAGATTTGGAGGGCCCCATTCTCCTAGTCTGTCTGAGCAGCATCCTATCTCCTAGGCCCTGGCAGGTCCTCTTCTTATGCTCCTTAGGCATGGCAGCCACACCACTGCAGCTTTGGGTAGCATATCTGGCCCCATCCCTGACACACACTCTGGAAACAAGTTGGTGAAGATCTGACTCTTTGAAACCTAGGAGGTTGTGGATCCATCATTTGAAACCCCAGACTTCATGGCCTACCTTTTGAGACTGAGGCATCTCAGCTTCTTTTATTCCTTGTCTCTTCAGCTGCTATTTCCTGGTTCCTTGGTTTCTCAGCCCCTCAGGTCCTTGGGCCTGGCTGACCTCTGCCCTCCTCGGGCAAGTGTTCCAAAGCTCTTTACCTCTACTGATAAGCTCCTGTAGGAAGCCCACTTTTCCAATAAACCTCAACTGGAAGACACTCAACTCTTATTGGCAAACCTAGCTTCACTAATATGTGCCCAGAGGCACCCCACTTTGACAGGAAGACTGCTTCATAAAGAAACTCAGCTCTTTCACTCCATGAGTTGCTCTCATGCTGTTTTATGCCAGTCTCTTGGTTCTGCTGCTGCTGTTTCTCTGCTGCTGCTTCTCACCGTCTGCATTGTCTTCAGTGTCACAGCTCTCCTCACTTCCCTCTGACTCCTCATCAGAATAGTCTTTGATGTTCATAATTCCATCAACAGTCTCTTCAAGGCAATCTAGGCTTTTACTATTAGCCACCTTAAAACTCTTCCAGCCTCTACCAATTCACTTTCAAAACTGCTTTCACATTTTAGGTATCTGTTAGAGCAGCTCCCTACTTTCCTGGTACCAAATTCCATCTTAGTTATCTAGTGTTGCTATAACAGAAATATCACAAGTGGATGACTTTAATTAAGAGAAATTTATCCCCTCAGACTCTAGGAGACTAGAAGTCTGAATTCAGGGTATAGCTCTCAGGGAGTTCTTTCTCTCTCTGTCAGTTCTAGGGGAAGTTCTTTGTCATCAATCTTCCCCTAGTCTAAGAGCTTCTCAGTGCAGGGACCCAGGTTCCAAAGGACGCACTCCCATCCTGATTCTTCATTCTTGGTGGCATGTTGTCCCTCTCCTCTCTGCTAGCTACTCTCTTTTATATCTCAGAAAAGATTGATTCAACATGCAAACTACTACTGAAGATTGAGTCTTGACTCATTAACTTAACTGCCTCTAATCCTACCTCATTAACATCATAGAAGTTAGGATTTACAACACAGGATAATCATATTAAATCAAAAAATGGTGGACAACACACAATACTGGAAATCATGGCCATACCTAGTTCATACACATTTTTCTTTGACACAATTCAATCCATAACAAGCCCTATAAAAAATATATACTTAT
>NW_004443989.1:14441913-14455146 GCF_000243295.1 Trichechus manatus latirostris
AAAATATACATAGCCAAAGACACACCATTTCAAAAATTTCTACATGCACAATTCAGTGGCATCGATTACGTTCTTCCAGTTGTGCTGCTATTCTCACTCAAGATGAAGGTTTACAGAACAAAATAGTTTCTCATTAAACAGTTAGTACACATGTTGCCCTATGACAATGATTAAGAAACCCATTACATGTCAACACTGTCTTTACTCAACCTTGGGTTCCCTATCACCAGATTTCCTGTCCCCTTCTGCCTTCTAGTCCTTGTCCCTGGACTGCTGTGCTGCATTAGTCCCATTTTGTTTTATTGGGCTCTCCAATCCCAGGCTGAATGGTAAACCTCAAAGTGACTTCACCGCTGAGCTAAAAGGGTGTCTGGGGGCCATACTCTCGGGGTTTCTCTAGTCTCAGACCAGTAAATCTGGTCTTTTTTGTGTGTTAGAATTTTGTTCTATATTCTTCTCCATCTCTGTCCAGAACCCTCTGTTGTGATCCTGGTCAGAGCAGTAGTGGTGGTAGCCGAGCACCATCTAGCTGTACTGGACTCAGTGTGGTGGAGAACTCGGTAATTGTGGTCAACTAGTCCTTTTGACTAATATTTTCCTTGTATCCTGTTCTCTTCATTCTCCCTTGCTCCCGAAGGGGTGAGACCAGTGGAGTATCTTAGATAGCTGCTCACAGGCTTTTAAGACCCCAGACGCTACTCACCAAGAGAGAATGTAGAACCTTGTCTTTATAAACTGTGTTATGCCAAATGAGCTAGATGTTCCCCAAGACCATGGTCCCCCCAGCTCTCCATCCAGCATTTCAGTCCCTCAGAGAGTTTGAATGTGTCTATGGAGCTTCCATGACCTTTCCTTGTACAAGTTGTGCTGGTTTCCTCAGCATTGTGTACTGTCTTACTCTTCATCAAAGATACCACTTGTCTATTGCCTATTTAGTATTTCCCCCACCCCTCCCATCCCTCGTAACCAACAAAGATTATTACTTTTTGTGTGTAAAATTTCATGAGTTTTTACAATAGATGTTTTTCCTCCTTACTTTTATGAGTATGTTTGTTAACTTTCTCTGTGGTTACCGTGAAATTTACCCTTATCTTTCTAAATTTGAAGTAGTCTCTTATTACTTGGTATCACCTTGCCTTCCTCTCCATTAGAAGGTTCTATACCTACACCGTTTATTCCATCTTTCATTGTTCTGATGCTGTTGTCATTTACACATTAACTGCTCTGATTCTCTGTTGTATTTCTTTTGGTTTTGGATAGTCCTTGAGGGCTCATTTCCTAGATAGGTATCTGGCTGGTACGATACTGTGTCCTAGATTCAGCCTGTGAGCTGAAGTTGTTTTTTCTCAGATCGAAGAACTCCCTTTAATAATTCTTGTAAGTTTGGTTTGGTTTTCACATATTCCTTTAATTTCTGTTTATCTGGAAATGTCCTAATTTCTCCATCATATTTGAACGAGAATTTTACAGGATATATTATTCTTGGCCAGCGATTTTTTTTCTTTCAAGGTTGTATATATGTCATCTCATTGTCTTCTTGCCTGCATGGTTTCTGCCAAATAATCTGAGCTTAGTCTTATTGTTTATCCTCTGTATGTGACTTCGTTTTTCACTAGCTGCTCTCAGGATTCTTTGTCTTTGGTTTTGGCGAGTGTGATTATGATACGCTTTGGTGATTTTCTTTTGGGGTCTATCCTATATGGGGTTTGTTGAGCTTCTTGGATGGCCAGTTTTCATCTTTCACGATATTGGGGAAGTTTTCTGTCAGCAGTTATTCAATGATCCTCTCTGTGTTTTCTGTTTTCTGCCCCTGTTCTGGAACTCCAATCACTCGAAAATTTTTGCTTTTGATTGTATCCCACATTATATTCAGGGTCTCTTCATTTTTCTGCATTCTTTCTTCTGATTTTTCCACAGAGTTGTATTCAAGTGTTTGTCTTCAGTTCCACTGATCCTGTCTTCCACCACCTCAAATCTGCTCCTCAGCCCTTCTATGACACTGCCCATCTCTGAAATCTTGTTGTTTATCTTTTGGATTTCTAATCTTTGTTTTTGTATAATTTCTAGTTGTGAATTTATTTTGGCATTTTGTTCCTGCATTGTTTTCCTGAAGTATTCCAGTTTTTTGTCTGTATTTTCCCTGAAATTGTCTGCCTTTTCTGTGAATTTGTCTATTTTTTCTTCATTTTTGTCTGCTTTTTCTTCATTTTTTGTCTGCATCAACTCTTGGATAATTCTGAGTATTAGAGATTTGAATACCCTATCAGGTAATTCTAGTGCCTATTCTTCTACTAGAAAGTCATCTGGTGTTTTATTTTGGACACCTATTGGAACCATCCTGTCCTGTTTTTGTAAATGTTTTGATATTGTCTGCTGTATTCAGGAAATTCAGTAGTTATTTTTCTTGTTTATTGATTGTAGATTTGTTCGTTTTGTCCTTTTTTAATTTGGCTATGTCTGAGCAGGTGGGCTGTGTGTTCTTTGTTGTTTGCTCATCTGTAAGCATGATACTTTTCACCTTCTCCAATTGGCAGGGTCAGTCACTAAGATATGGTACAGTAGGGCAAGTATAGCTGAAGAGGAGTTTCTGGGATGGGTTGTTTGTGGCACTTACTACAGCCACCAGGGCGGGTCTGTAATCAATGCAGGGCAGGTTCCAGTAGGTCTTGCCTGTGCTGCTTGGTGGTGTGATGTTAACAGCACGGTGCATGTAGACAGGATAGAGGGTGGAGATAGTGATCTGTTGAGCTAAGATGGGTATGGGAGAGAGGAGAGAGGAACAGAAGCCAAAAATATACAAACAAACAAAAAAGAGTGCGAGGGGAGCTTGTGTTAGAGTGGAGAGATGAGAAACTATGAAATGGAGAAAAACAAAAAAGGTGAAGAAGAAGAAAAAAGAAAAGAATGAATAAATAAAAATTAGAAAGAAAAAATAAAAGCTCCCAGGGATCCCCTCGGTGTGACTACAAGGTCTGGGGAAGTTGTTCCCAGGTTTTGAAGTACAGCCTGGCTAGAAGACCTAGAGGTGTCACTCAACACCAGGTATTCAGGGCACAGGAAGAGAAAGAAAGTATAGAAGGATGAGAAACTGAGTAATGAAGAATGGCAAAAAGGGAAAAAGAGGGAAAAGAAAACAGAACAAATTTTAAAAAAAGAACAAGAAACCCCCACAAAAAAAGAAAAAAAAAACACAAAAAAAGAAATGCTGTCAGAGATCTATCTGCACGTCTGCACAAGCTGAGGGGGTAGGTCACAAGCTGTGCATCACTGGCCGGCCAGAACAGGCTATCAACTCGAGAAAAGAAAAAGGCAACAAACAAACAATTCAAAACAAACAAACAAACAAAAGCCCTGGGATCTCACCAGCATAGTAGCACAGACCGGGAAGCAGTTCCACACTCGAGCGGAGCTCCACAGACCCTCAGGAAGAAGCAAAGATGGAGCACGGAGCCAGGTATTTGAGCAAAAAGAGGGGGAAGTGGTGAGAGGTAAAGAAGAAATCAAAAGAAGTGGAAAAAAGCAACATCAGCGGTCAGCAAATGGCTCTCAGGGAGTCAGCCAATGTGGGCAGGTGGAATCCAAGCAGCCGGTGCTTCCAGGCCAAGAGACTGTGGCTGTGGGAAGCAGAGGATTCTGAGTGGGGGTGAAGAAGGGTGGGGGGTGGGAAAACATATCGCCAGTTACTGGTTGTTCTATCTCCTGCTGGAAACTCCTTGAAGCTGCTTGCTCATACCCCCTATTTGCTGGTCTTTGATAGGAGTCCCAGATGGTGGATCCATGCTGCGTTAGCTAATAGGGGACCTCTTCATGTATGTCTCCTTGCTCTCTGTTCTCTGTCAGTTTCTTATTCCATTTGGTGCTTGGCTGAGTTCATCACTTCATTTGATGTTTAGGGTTTCAGGATTTCAGTTTTCTCTGTTTGGCCTAGTTTTTTGGATCTTTGCTGTGGAGGGATGGCATGGTGCTTCTGCCTATAGCGCCATGTTAGGAGATCTTTTTTTCTATGTTTGGCTTCAAGTTACTTTCTAGTGTCCTTTCTTTTCCATCGGAAGGACTCAAGTTGCTTATCTTGTAGGGCCAGTGTAGTGGATATGAACTCTCTCAGCTTTTGTTTTTCTGTGAATATCTGAATTTTGCATTTATTATTGAAAACCAAAAAACTGAACGTATTGTTATCTATTCAATACTGAAAGACATTTTTTCCTGGATATAATATTCTTGGTTGACAGTTCTTTCAGCACTTTAAATATATTATTCAATTATCTTCTGACCTCTAAGATTTCTGAAGAGAAATTGGCATTTAATCTTACAGGGGATTCTTTGTATGTGAATATTCATTTTTCTCTTCTTGCTTTTAGGGTTTCCTCACAATCTTTAGTTTTTGACAGTGTAAGTATAAGGTGTCTCAGTGTGGATCTTTTTGGGTTTATTCTATTTGGCATTAGTTAAACTTTTTGGAATTGAGTATTCATGTCCTTCTTCAGATTTGAAAATTTTCCTGGGAAATATCTGAATGTTTCTTTAAATATTCTTTCTGTTCCTCTTTCTCCCTTGTCTTTCTAGGATTTCAATGATGCAGAACACAAGTTTTATTAAGCCAAATGACAGAATTGTCCAATGAAACTATACTCCTAAAACTTTAAACATAGAAAACTGATCTCTTCAGGTTTTTGGTTATAACTAAAGAGCATCCATAATTGTGTCTTTGATGAATATATGGGTCTGAACACACATATCTGTATTTACATGTACATATAGATAATTGTCCACCACTCATCTGGGAGTTAGATGTACTGTGGTGGCTTGTGTGTTGCTGTGATGCTGGAAGTTATGTCACCAGTATTTGAAATAGCCGCAGGGTCACTCACGGTGGACAGGTTTCATCTAAGGTTCCAGACCAAGAAAAAGTAGGTAAAAGGACTTGGCAGTCTGCTTCTGAAAAAATTGTCCAGTTAACTTTATGAATAACAGCAGAACATGGTCTGAGATAGTGGGAGAAGATGAGCCACTCAGGTTGAACAGCACTCAAAATATGACTAGGGAAGTTCACCCTCCTCAAAGTAGAGTCAACTTTAATGACATGGATGGAGTAAAGCTTTCAAGACCCTCATTTGCTGATGTACAGAACTCAAAATGAGAAGAAACAGCTGCAAATATCCATTAATAATTGGAAAATACAATGCACAAAATATGAATACAGGGAAATTAGAAGTCATCAAAAATGAAACGGAATGCATGAAGATAAATATCCTCGGCATTAGTGAGATGAAATGGACTTGCAGTGGCCATTTTGAATCAGACAACCATATAATCTACTAAGTTGGAAATGACAAAGTGAAGAGGAATGACATCATATCCATTGTCAAAAATAATATTTCAAGGTCTATCCTTAAGTACAATGTTGTCAGTGATAGGATAACATCCATACGTCTACAAGGAAGATCAGTTAATATGACTTTTATTCAAATTTACAAATCAACCACTAAAGCCAAAGAAGAAGAAATTGAAGATTTTTACCAACTTTTGCAGTCTGAAATTGATCAAACATGCTATCAAGATGTATTGCTAGTAACTGGTGATTAGAATATTAAAGTTGGAAAGAAAGAAGACGCATCAGTAGTTGGAAAACATGGCTTTGGTGTTACAAATGATGGCAGATTCCATGTTAGAATTTTGCAAACCAGCGACTTTTTCATTGCAAATACTTTTTTCAACAACATAAACAGTAACTATACACATGGACCTTGCCAGATGTAACACACAGAAATCATATCGACTACTTCTGTGGAAAGATGTGATGGAGAAGCTCAATATCATTAGAGCAGGGTCAGGGGTCGACTGTGGAACAGACCATCAATGGCTTATATGCAATCTCATGCAAATTAAAACAAGTTCACAAGAGCAAAGTACGACATTGAATACATCACACCTGAATTTAGAAACCATCTCAACAATACAATAGCCACCTTGAACATTAATGAGTGACAACCGGACATGTTGTGGGATGACATCAAGGACATCATATATGAAGACAGTAAAAGGTCATTAAAAAGACAGACAGAAATAAAAGACCAAAACTGATGTCAGAAGAGACTCTGAAACTTATCCTTGAATGTAGAATAGCTAAAGAGAATGGAAGAAATGATGAAGTAAAAGAGCTGAACAGAAGATTTCAAAGGGTGTAACGAGAATACAAATTAAAGTATTTTGGAAAAAAAAGTGCAAAATATGGAGTTAGAAAATCAAAAGGGAATAACATGCTAGGCATTTCTCAATCTGAAAGAACTGAAGAAAAAATCCAAGCCCTGAGTTGTAATATTGAAGAATTTTTTTGGCAAAATATTGAATGATGCAGAAAGTGTCCAAGAAGATGGAAGGAATGCAGAGTCACTGTACCAAAAGGAACTGATCAACGTTCAACCATTTAAGGAGGTTACATATGATCAAGAACTGATGGTATTGAAGGAATAAGTTCAAGCTGCACTGAGAACATTGGTGAAAAAAAGTACCTATGAATTGATGGAATACCAGTTGACATGTTTCAACAAATGGATGTAGTATAATATCATTAATATCACACACATGTAAAATTACCTGAAGTTAATTCAAAAACTGTTGGAGCAGTATATAGCTGAAGTACTACCAGAAAATCAGGCAGGATTTGGAAGAGAACTTGGAACAGAGATATCAATGCTGATGTTAGATGTATCTTGGCTGAAAGCAGAGAATATCAGAAACAGGTTTACTCATGTTTTATGGACTATGCAAAGGATAATACATTTGAATCATAACAAATCATGAATAATATTGTGAAGAATTGGAATTTCAAAACACTTAATTGTGCTCACAAGGAATCTATACATAGACCAAGAGGCAGTCCTTCAAACAGAACAAAGGGATACTACGTCATTTAATTCAGGAAATGTGTGTGGTAGTTTCCTTTCACCATAATTACTCAATCTTTATGCTGAGTAGATAATCTGAGAAACTGGACTACATGAAGAAGAACACGGCCTTGGGATTGGAGGAAGAATCTTTAACAACCTACGATATGCAGGTGACACAACCTTGCTTGATGAAATTGAAGATCTGAAGCACTTACTGATGAAGATCAAAGATCGCACCCTTCAATATGGATTACACCTCAACGTAAAGAATAGGAAAATCCTCACAACTGGACCTATAAGAAATATGATTAAAGGGAGAAAATATTGAAGTTGTTATGGCTTTCATTTTACTTGGACCCACAATTAACACCTACGGAAGCAGTAGTCAAAGAAACAAATTACGTATTACACAGGGTGGATCTGCTGCAAAAGACTTCTTTAAAGTGTTAAAAAGTGAAGATGTCACTGCAATTTCATGGATCACTTTTGTGTGGCCTTTCTAGCCATAGACTTTTAATACTCATTCGAGTGATTAGTTGGGACTGTGCAGATATGGTAATTGTGGCATACTAAAGGGATTGGTCAGTTTTGTCATCCTGCTGGGTTTGAAATGAGCCCCCCAAAGGCGAGAAGAGCCCACCACCACCAAGGAGAAGACCCCACCACCTCCAAGGAAGGAGACAGCGCTGTGGGCTTCCTGGCCCATGAACCAAGAAAGCTGAGTGCCTTTGGGCAGAGACTGAGGACCAGGGAGAAACATGCCTGTAAGCAAGACTGGGAAGCGGTTGTCCTGATGAAAGAAATGTATCCTGAGCATTCCTCAACCTGAATTGTAACTCGCTACTTCCCTTATAAACGTCATTACTGTGGGTATAGATTGAGAGTTCTGTGTGGCCATTCCAATGAATTATCAAACCTAACAGAAAGTAGAGATTGATTTGGGAGAGGTGGATAGTGTCTGAATTGGTAAAGATGGCAGAGAGAGGAGGCATGTCTGACTCCCACCTCATAGGAATCAGCCTTGGCTTGTTGATTCTCCTTAACCCTTGTGAAGTTATAGGACATCGGAAATCGCCCCCATGCTTTTTCTACAATCACTTGAAAGACTAAGGTGGTCCTGATCCAAGTCATGGTATTTTCAATCCCCTCATACACATCCAGAAGCTGAACAATGACTAAGGAAGATGAACTGATGCATTCGAATTATGGTGTTGGTGAATAATACTGAATATATCACGGACTGTCAAAAGACCAAAAAATTGTCTTGGAAAGTACAGACAGAATGCTCGTTAGAAGCAAGGATGGCAAGACTTCATCACATGTACTTTGGACATGTTATTAGGAGGGACCAGGCCCTGGAGAAGGACTTCGTTATTGATAAAGTAGAGGGTCAACAAAAGAGGCAAAGACTCTAAATGAGATAGATTGACACAGTGGCTGCAATGATGGGCTCAAGCATAGAAACAATTGTGAAAATAGTATCGTACCAGACAGAGTGTGATTATATCATATATATGGTTGGTATGAGTCGGAAGAGCCTCGATGGCACCTAACAGTTATGATAAAACAGTAGATACTTCTATTTGTTCTGTGTACACCCGTACCTACCGGTATACCGATATACTTTTTACAAAAGATAATGTTCCGCATTTTTCTACCAGTGTTTTCTTTCAGAATTTCATCATTTTAGGTTTAACATTTAGGTCTTGTATCCTTTTGAGTTAATTTTTGTGCATGGTGTAAGGTACGGATCCTGTTTCATTTTTCTGAAAGTGAATATCCAGTTTTGCCAGCACTATTTATTAAAGAGACTGTTTCTTCCCCATTAAATGGACTTTGACCACATGTAAAATATAAATTGTCCATAGGTGGATGGATTTATTTCTGGCTTCTGAAAACTATTCAGCTGGTCTATGTGTCTATCATCAAACTAATACCAGAATGTTTTGATTACAGTGGTCGTGTATTATGTTTTTATATCAGGGAGTGTGTGGTGAAATGAGATACTTGACGTGGCCTTTTGACTTGGTTCTGTGAAAAAGAAAACAAAAACATCTTTGGAGACTTTTCCCCTGGGCCCTGAGGAGTTGTTACATATGCCCTTGTTACAGTTGCCCTAGTCCTTTGGAGAAGCTTGTTACTTTTCCACAGGGAATAAGCTAATCCTTGCTGGCAGAAACTGTCAGTTATTATACAAATAGTTGGAGCCTCTTGCAAGAGGAGTGGCCAATTTAGTCCAGTGAGAGTATTGGTTAGTCATTATGCAAATAATGTGCATGAAATCTGCCCAATAGGACTAAAAGACTTCCCTATACAAGCTGCCATCCCACAGAGGTTGGTGGAGGGAACCTCATTACCATCAAGAAGCACTTGGAGCAGAGCACGTCATTTGGGTCTGGGGACTCTGTGCTGATAACATTCTAGACCCAGAAGACAGAGGTGTAACACTGGAGTTGCAACAGCATAACTAGGAGACTGGTACAAGATGACATAGTGGGTTCCTGGCCCACACTAAGCCAGGTGGCATAGTAGAGAACTGAGGGCCTTTGGGCAGGAGGCTTGCTGCTGGAGTAGGGTGCATTGGGACACTTGTTGACAGAGCTATAACACTTGCCTGGTCAGGGCAGGGGACAAGAAGAGTCCTGTCCTGAGGTGGCTGAGATTAGGCCTGCAAGGCCAGCAGAGAGAGAGAGAGCTGTCCTACACTACATAAGAGACAGATGGAAGGGAGGGATATGCTTTTCAGTTTTTGGGTGGGTGGCTTCCAGACCTTGCCTGTGTGCTTACTGACATTAATACTGTTCCTGTTACTTCCAAGTTGATCCTGATCCAGTGTTACTTTCCTAATAAATAATTTAGTTGCAAGCATGATCTGTGAGTTCTGTTCGTTCATCACAATGAATATTGAACCCACAAAAGAGCTAGAGAGTGCTGTGAGGAGGACAGCTGGTGTCAGAATCAGTAAAAAAGTTGGAGAGTGGATGTATGTCTGACCTCCACCTCATAGGAATCAACTTTGGGCTTATGATGCTGATGCTGATTCTCATTCTCCCTCAAGTTAGAAGAGGTCCTGCATTATTGCTACAGCAATGCAGAGTGTGGACCTTCCTGTTTTGTTCTTCTTCAATATTGCCTCGGCTATTTAGGGTGCCTTTCCTTCCCATATTAAGTTGGTCATTAGTTTTTCAATTTCAGCAAAGAATGCTGTTGGGATTTGTATCACAATTGTATTTTGTCTGTAGATTACATTAGCTAGAATTGACATTTTGACTCTATTAAGTTTTCCAATCCATAAACACGGAAAATCCTTCCGTTTATGTAGCTCTCTTTTAGACTCTTATAGTAGTGTTTTGTAATTTTCATTGTATAAGTCTTTTATGCCCCTGATTAGGCTAATTCCTAGGCATTTTATTGGTTTGGAGGTTATTGTAAATGATACTGTTTTCTTGATTTCTGTTTCTGCATGTTCCTTTTTATTGAAAAGGAACCCAACTGATTTTTGTGTGTTGATCCTATATCCTGCAATATTGCTGAATTCTGTAATTCCTGCAGTTTTCTTTTTGAATCTTTAGGGTCTTCTATGTATAGGGTCATGTTACCTGCAAATAGAGGTATTTTTCTTCTTCCTTTTTGTTTTGGATATCTTTTATTTTTCTTTCTTGCCTTATTGTTCTGGTTAGGACTTCCAGTACAATACTGAATGAAACTGTGATAATAAGCATCCTTGTCTTGTTCTCATTATCAAGGGGAAGGCTCTCAGTCATTCTCCACTGAATATAATGTTTGTTTCTTTTGTGTGTATGTTAATTATGTTAAAAAAATTTCCTTCTCTTCCTATTTTGCCCAGGAATTTTATCAGGAAAAGGTGTTGAATTTTATCAAATTCCTTTTCTGTGTCAACTGATATGATCATATGATTCTTTTATTTATGTGAGGAAATACTTTGAATGATTTTGTAATGTTGAACCATCCTTGAAGTCCTGGTATGAATCCCACTTCATTATGGTATATAATTTTTGATATATTGCTGAATTCTGTTGGCTAGAATTTTGTTGAAAAATGTTGCATCAGTGTTGGTTACTGACACTGGTCTGTAATTTTCTTTCTTTCCTTTTTTTTGTGATGTCTTTTCATGATTTAGTTATCTGGTTATGCTGGCTGCATAGAAAAAGTTAGGGAGTATTCCTTCCTTCTATGTTTTAGAAAAATTTGAGTAGAATTGTTGTCAACACTTCTCTGAGTGTTGATAGAATTATCCAGTGTAGTCATATGGTCTTGGATCCCCTCCCCATTCTGCTTTTCTAAAAAAATAACATCATCAATCTCTTCTTTTGTAGCGGGTCTGTTTAGATTTTTTTAATTCTGTTTGTGAATATAGGTAAGTAGTGTGTTTCTAGGAATTAGTCTATTTCATCTAGGTTTTCAAATTTGCTGAAGTACAATTTTCCATAGTAATCTGTTATGAAGTTCTGTATCTCAGATGGTTTTGTGATAATGTCTCCAGTTTCATTTCACAATTTGATTATTTGCCTCTTCTCTCTCTCTCTTTATTTCTTTTTTCATTCTTATCAGTGGTTTGTCTTTTTTTTTTTAATCCTTTCAAATAGCCAGTATCTAGATTTGTTGATTCTGTTGTTTTACTATTTTTTAAATTTTATTTTTGCCCTGATCTTTATTATTTTCTTTTTTCTGCTAGCTTTAGGCTTCTTTTGCTGTTCCTTTTCTATTTGTTCAACATGTTGGTTTCAGTTATTGATTTGGGATCTTTATTCTTTTTTAAGGTAAGAATTTCTTGTTAAGAATTTCCCTAAGTACTGCTTTTTCTGTGTCCCAATGGTTTTGATATGTTTTGTTTTCAATTGATTCTAAGTATTTTTTAAATTTCACTTTTGGTTTCTTCTATTTTTTTAGGAGTATGTTATTTAGTTTCCATCTGTTTTGTTATTTTTCCCTTTTTTTTCTTTGTTGATTTCTAGCTTCATAACCTTATAGTCAGAGAAGATTATTTGTATGATTTCAATCTTCACATTTGTTGGGACTTGTTTGGTTTCCAAGCATGTGGTGTATTCTTGGAAATGATCATGTGCACTGGAGCAAAATGTGTATTGTTCTGATTATGGGCAGACTGTTCTATATATGTTCATTAGGTAAAATTGGATTTTTTTGAAATTTAAGTTCTCAATGTCCATAGTGAGCTTCTTTTTAGATGTTCTATCTAGAATTGAAACTGGTATGTTGAAGTCCCCTAATATTATTGTGCATTTCTCTATTTCTCCTTTTATATTATTCTCTATTTGTTTATTCATGTGTTAGGCTCCCTCTGTCTTGTGAGGTTTTGGCTGTAATCCTGTGCATACTCCTTGGATTTATTTCCTTCACCACCCTAAGAGTAATTTGAGACTGTTTTGACTCTGCAGCTCAATGCACTTGCAAAGTTTTTTTTTTTTTTCCTCCAATGGTCATGGATGCTGACCTATATGCTGGGGTCGTCTTTCCTGAAGGGAAAGTGGAAAATGTTTTATGTACTTGACTTACAAGGACCCTTGTACAGGCTCTGTCACAGTGTACCTTTGTGGGCAGAGAGTCAGTTGTGTTCCTCTGTGCTGCCTGAGTAATGTATTTTTCTTGCCCTGGCTGAAGGATGGGTTGTGAGACTTTTTAGTATGTCTAGATCCCTGAGACTGTCCACCTCATGTTTCAGTGATATTCAAAAGCACTCACTTACAGAGCACGTTCTCCCTGAATTCCCACAGCCGATTTGCACCACCTTAAAATTAGAGTCACAGCTTCCTCAGTTTAGTTCCCATCCTATGTTCTTTGTTCAGGGAGTTTCCTGTCTCCATTCCAAAATGGTTGCAATGAGCCAAGTCCACCAAGTGCCAGCAGCAAATATCTCCCAGCTGCAGTGCCACCCCACTTCTCCTTTCCCCTGTTTCTGGACTCACCTGGAGTTTCAAATACTTAAGCTGTCATCCAGAGTTCTGAAATTTCAGTCTGTGCTTGTTTTTCTTCATTGCTCAGTAGATTACTTGCTGAGTGTTAAATGGGAGTGACTACTTACTCTTCCGTCTTGCCCAACCTTTCTATATATTTTTTAAAGTTTTGTTGAAATAAATTATTGTGGTAATATATATATAAGATTTACTATTTTAACCATTTACAAGAGTAAAATTCATTGACACTAAGAGCATTCACAAAGTTGTGCAACCATCACCATTTCCAAAATTTTCACATCACTCCAAACATAAACTCAGTACCCATTAAACTGTAACGGATGGTGTCTTAGGCTGGGTTCTCTAGAAAAGCAAAACCAGTGCAGCACATAAATGTGTGTGTGTATATATAT
>NW_004443989.1:14455246-14485760 GCF_000243295.1 Trichechus manatus latirostris
TATATATATATATATACACACAGAGACAGGTTTATATAAAGGTAATGTCTCATGTGGTTGTAGAGCTACCAAACTCCATCGTAATTGCCAACCCACTGAAGATCATGGCCCAGCCAAGTTGACACACAGCTTTAACCATCAAATTCCATCCCTTGTAAACTTGGTACCTGTACACATCTCCTTAAACCATATGTAATCTCTGAATAAAGACAATTATAAAGTAATACTTCTCCCTAACATAATACAACTAACATACATACAACCAAAAATTCACTAGTCCTGTTTACATCTTATGTTTTATAAGTGAAGAAAACAAAAATGTTTGAAGCACACATACAAGGAAGAAATACTTACACCAATTACAGTCCTCACTTCTGCAACTGGTCATGTTGTTTTAACTGGTATTTAGAACCATCTTCTTCCACCATTCATTCCGTATTCCCTTTGCCCTCATCAAACACTTCACCTGGTCATGGTTCTTTGCCTGGTGAGATGACCCAAACTTTCATTCCTAAAGGGTCTGGGCCATTAGCAACCATGATAGAATTGGATGGCTGCAGTTTTCTGTTAACTTAAATCACAGGGCATGGTACTACTAAGAGAAGCCCTAAGGAATCTCCTGCATTCCAGAAGTACTCTTCCATACCTCCATTATGTAATATCAATCTGATTTCTTCTTGGGAATCAGGATCGATCACACCAGCCAATATGGTAACTCCCTTCTTTACCTGTCGATCCAAATGCATGAGGAGCTCAAGGTGGCCAGGTGACATTCTTAACTTACTGTTCAATGGAATTATTGATCTATTTCCAGGTGGGATCATTCTTCCCTTTGGAACTAAGACTTCTAGACCCACAGAGCATAAGGTCATGGGAACAGGAAGGAAACATTTTGCAAGTTGGTCACTAGGAGTAATAGTGAGTGATGTCACTCCCATTTCTACCCCTTGATTCCTGGACCCATGAATCCTGGCTATGGGAGAAAAAATACCCTATATTGGATGCTGGTTTAGAGCATATATAGCCTCATGGAGAACATTGCCCCAAACCCGCAAGTTATTGCCACCTAGCTGGTGCCATAATTGTGTTTTTAGAGGCCATTCCATCGTTTTATCAAGCCAACTGTTTCAGGATGATGGAGAACATGGTAAGACAAGTCAACTTCATGAGCATGGGCACATTGTTGCATTTCATTTGCTGTGAAGTGAGTCTATTGATCTGAAGCGATGCTGTGTGGGATGCCATGACAGTGGATAAGGCATTCTGTAAGACCATGGATAGCGGTTTTGACAGAAGCATTGTGTGCAGGAAAGGTAAATCTGTATCCAGGGAAGTGTCTATTCCAGTAAGAATAAAATGCTGCATTTTCCATGATGGAAGCAGTCCAATGTAATCAAGCAGCCACAACGTTACTAACTGATCACTTCCAGGAATTGTGCTGTATCGGTGACTCATTGTTGGTCCCTGATTTTGGCAGATTGGGCACTCAATAGTGGATGTAGCCAAGGTGGCCTTGGTGACTGGAAGTCCAGGTTGTGGAGCCCATGCATAAGTTGCATCCCTGCAACCATGGCCTCTTTGTTCAGACCCCATCGAGCAATGACGAGAGTGGCTGGGTGTGATAGTTAAGACTGTAAGTCAACTTTGCTAAACCATTATTCTCAGTGTTTTAGTAGTTGTATAACGTTGTGATTACCCCCATGATGAAATCTGCTGAGTGGTACTGGTGGAGGCGGGGCCTGTGGCAGCTCACTGCCCGCTCAGTTTCATCTCTCTGTCTTCCTCCGGTTACCTTCTGCCTGCTTGCCTAGCCAGGGTTTTTGGCTTGTTCCAGACTCAGCAGCTGCCTCTTGTTGTCTCACCTCCAGTTCCTGTGACTTGAGCTAGCAGCTTACCTGTTGATCTAGAATTCATCGAACTTCTCAGCCTGCAAGCAAGAGTCCTGTTACCCGACCTGCCGACCTTGGGTTCGCCAGCCCCTGCAGCTACATGAATCAGAAGAAACCTTGCGGTCTTGTCTGCTGATCTTGGAATTCACTGACCTTCACAGCCTGTGAGCGGGAGCCCCTCTCTGACCTGCCAACCTTGGGTTCACCGGTTTCTGCGACTACATGAACTGGAAGAGGCCTCTACCCTGATCTGTGGACTTGGGACGTTTTAGCCTCTACAATTGTGTGAGCTATTTCCTTGATATAAATCTTTCTCTATATATATTTATATGCTTTACTGGTTTTGCTTCTCTAGAGAACCCAGCCTAAGAAACTGGGGAAAGCGAATGACTGGTTTCCACACGACACATCATCCTATCCACTTGGTTGTTAAAATCCTCCTCTGCTGAGGTCACGCTTTGTGAACATTCACATGAGAAACAAATGTCTTCACTTCTTTGGCCCATTTAGAGAAGTCTGTCTGCATACTTCTTCCCCTATAACTCCTTATCTCCAATTTTCCAATCATGTTCCTTCCAATCCCTCACCATCCAGCCAAACCATTGACCATAGCCCATGAATCAGTATACAATCACACATCTGGCCATTTCTTCTTTCAAGAAAAGTGAACAACAATGTGCACTGCTCAAAGTTCTGCCCGTTGGGAGTATTTCCCTTCACCGCTGTCGTTCAGGGAGTTCTCAGAAGGGGGCTGTAGCACTGCCACTGTCCACTTTCAAATGGTGCCCGCATATCATACAGAACTATCTGTAAACCAGGCAAAAGTTTTTTCTTCCTCAGTCAACTGATTATAAGGAACACCCCCATGAGGCCACAGGTGAAGGCTGGGAGATGGAAGGTAATATGACAAGGATGGAGACCATGGATAGTAGGGACAATTCTTCATGCAATTTACTTTCGGCTTCATGTCCTACTTATGCCTGATTTCATATATACCACTTCCAATTAGTGAGTGAGTGCTGCTGTACACATCCAACTTTATAACTCTGTGTGTCAGACAATACCAAGTTCATGATGGGCAGCTCAGGCTGTATGTCATGGATTGAATTGTGTCCCCCAAAAAAATGTGTGTAGCAACTTGGCTAGGTCACGATTCCTAGTATTGTATGATTGTGTTATCTGATGAGATGTCCTTATGTGTTGTAAACTCTACCGCTATGATGAGATTATATGTGATCTCCTCATGTGTTGTAAATTCTATCACTGTGATGAGGTTATACTGATGAGGTTGACAAGATCAGTGTCTTAATGCAATCTCTTTTGAGATATAAAAGAGAGAAGCGAGCAGAGACACATGGGAACCTCACACCACCAAGAAAGCAGTGCTGGGAGCACCGCGCGTCCTTTGGACCTGAGGTCCCTGCGATGAGAGTCTCCCAGACGAAGGAAAGACTGAGGCGTCACAAGGATCTTTCTCCAGAGCCGAAAGAGAGAGAGACTTTTCCTGGAGCTGATGTCCTGAATTTGGACTTGTAGCCTACTAGACTGTGAAGACAATAAATTTCTCTCTGTTAAAACCAGCCACTTGTGGTATTTCTGTTGGAGCAGCACTAGATGGCTGAGACACTGTATGATGACTGGGTGTCCCATGGTTAAGCGTTCAGTCTCTTCTAAGGCTCAGTAACCAGCTAAAAAGCAGTTTCTCAAAAGGAAAATAGTTATTTGCAGAAGATGCAGGGCTTTGCTCAAAAATTCTAAGGTTCTGTACTGTGATTCACAAATTAGTACCTACCAAATGTTCCAAAACACAACTCTATCTGCCGCTGACATTTCAATCACCATTGAATTAGCTGGATCTTATGGCCCAAGTGTCAAAGCCACTTGCATGGTAGTCTGAACCTGTTGCAGAGCCTTCTCTTGATCTGGACCCCACTCAAAACTAACAGTTTTTCAAGTGACTTAATAAATAAGTTAGAGTAGCACACTCAAATGAAGAATATGTTGCCTCCAAAATCCAGAGTCTTACTATGCATTGTGCTTCTTTTTTAGCTGAGGGAGGGGCCAGACTCAACAACTTCGAAATGGGTATGGAGAAAAAGGCATTAGCCATATCAATAGCTGCATATCAGGTACGAGGAGACATAGTAATTTGCTCAAGCAATAAAACTATATCTGACACAGCAGCTGCAGTTGGAGTCACCACTTGATTAAATTTTTGATACTCCACTGTGATTCTCCAAGATCCATGTGTTTTTCCACAGACCTAATAGATGAGTTAATGGGGATGCATGGTGGGAATCACCAACGCTGCATCCTTCAAGTCCTTGATGATGGCAGTAATCTCTGTAATACCTCCAGGAATGCAGTATCACTTTTGATTTATTATTTTCCTAGGTAAGGGCAGTTCTAATGCCTTCTGCTTGGCTTTACCTACCATAATCGCTGCTATTCCACTTGTCAGAGATCCAGTGGTGGGTTTCTGCCAGTTTCTAGGTATATCTATTCCGATTATGCATTCTGGAACTGGGGAAATCACTATAAGATGGGGTGAGGGACCAGCTGGACCAACTGTGAGATGTACATGCTTTAAGACTTCGTTAATAACCTAACCTCTATATACCTCCACTCTGATGAGTGGACACTGACATTCTGGGTCTCCTAAAATTAGTGTCAATTCAGAGCCAGTATCCAGTAAGCCCTGAAAAGTCTGATTATTTCCTTTTCCCCAACGAATAATCTCTCTTGTACAAGGCTATAGATCCCTTTGGGCAATTTTAAGAAGAAGATTAACAGCATACATTTTGGCAGTGCACTGGGGTTCTTCCTAAGGCATACTGACCCTCACTTTCATTCAAGGGGTTGTGAGTCTGTAAACTTGCTCAAATCAAGGATTTGATTGAGTCCGTGACTCTCTATTCTGGTGATTCAAGTTAGACTGCCCTTCACTAGACCTAGAATTATCCTGCTTGCGTAGATCAAGTAAATATTTAGTAGATTTCCCATCTATTTCAATCCTAGGGACACCATGACAAAGTAGCTTACACCATAAGTTCATAGTCAAACAATTATGATTACTGGTTTGACTCTGTTGTCATTACAGTAACCATGCGCATCTTGTTTCTGTCGATTGGGTGCTGCCACTTGGTCACTCCCACCACAGGATCCAATCAACCCCATCGTAGTTAGGTGTTTTAATTCAGTTAAGGTAATTCTCTCTTTCAAATCTGACTTACATAAAATAGCAATCATAACAGTTGTTAAACATGCTGGGGCTCCCTTCACAAATGTTTTCCTCACCGTTGTTAATAGTGTGTCCTCTGGGAACTCCATATGTGGATCTGTTGGTCTAACATGATAAATCCACTCTAACATGCCAGTTTTCCTAAGCCTTTGGATACTTTCTTGTACAATATGCCAGGGCGAGACCAGATCTGGTACTTCACCTTAATTTAGTGTAAGACACCACATAATCCATGCTTCAGTGACCCAACAAAATAAACTATTAGGTTCTTTCCTAACCTCTCAAGCTGAAACATTGAATGCAGAATCTGTACTTAGTGGGCCATTATCAATAAAGTCAGATTGATCCATCTTTATGTTCTTTGCACTATTATCCCACACCCTTAATAGCCATCCCTGCACATATTACCTAGTATATCTTTGCACATATTAGAAAAGTCAAGCTGTTCTTTTGGAGTGTAGTGTACCTCCTCCTTGATCATAATTTGTACTTCACCTTTTGGGGCTCACTGGGACTTAATTCTAGTTACAGGTTTAGAATCCAAAATAGGTGGTGGGGAATGTGTTTTGAAAACATTCAGCATTGTCCTTAAAGTCATCTGCCTCAGGAGATTCCCCAGGCAATGACTCAGGAAAAAGCTTTTTAGACAGCTTGGTTAATCTCATCAGGTGGGGAAGAAGGGCTAATGTTTTTACTAAAGAGTGTTGCTTAGTAGACAAAGATTGTATAATCTCTTCAGATGGGAGTGTGAGGGCTGGCTCTGCTGGCAGGAGTGATTCAACAGAATTTAGGGTCTCAGTGTCCCCAGTTCTGATTATCTGCCCAAAGGTCTCTATCCCAAGTTTCAGGGCCCCAATTCTTTTCCCCAATCAATGCCCTCATTTTAACTTCAGACACCACTGGAGGTTGGGAATTCATTGGTGTTGCAATTCAGTCACTCTTATAATAAAAATGTGAGTTTGGTTTTTTACAACATCATCCCTGTTATTACACTAAATAAGGCTTTCTTTCAAGGCACAAGTGGAAACTTTGACGTCGTTCAAGCGACACTTGAGCCTTAACTCTGAAGCCTTGAGCTCATCTCTTTCTTTTACCACTTTGTCTAGTGAAAGTATGACTAACCAATAAGCTTCTTTACACTTCTCATTATGCCAAAATTATGGAAAGGTATCAAACATGTGATCACTCAGAGCATCGTCTCTCACAAATACTGGATCCATTGGTGTTGATATTATGTTTATTTTTATTGCCACCTCAGGCCATGGATCATCACTACCATCTTTACTTCTGGAAGCAAAGTCATTAACATTTTTAAGACTAACCAGACTTGAGAACCAATTTAAAAACTCCTTACAGTTTTATTTCTCTAGACCATTCTCGGTACCAAAGTGTCTTAGGATTCATTCTCTAGAGAAGCTAAATCAGTGCAGCATATATATATATATATATATATATATATATGGAGAGAGAGAGATAAATTTATATAAAGGAAATGGCTCACACGACTGTAAGGCTGAAAAGTCCCAAGTTCATGAGTCAGGCTGAAGGATTCTCCTGACTCATGTTACCGTAGGTGATGACAAATCCAAGATCAGAAGGTCAGACCGTAGGTAAGCTGCTAGCACAAGTTCCAATAACTGGAAGTCAGATGAACAGGAACCAGCTGCAGTATCCAGAGTGAGCAAAAGCCATAGTGCCTTGCCAGAAAGTACATCTATATTTTATGCAGGCCACATCCCCAAGGAAACTCCCTTTCAACTGATTGGCTGCTCAAAACTTCTCATTATGGAGGTGATCACATTATATCAGATCACATTATGGAGGTGATTATGTAATTAAAAAGCTGCCAAACTTCATCGTAACTGTCAAACCACTGAGGATCATGTTCCAGTCAAGTAGACACAACAACTTTAACCATCACAGATGGCAAGACTTTTTCTCAGTTACTTTGAATATGGTATTAGAAAGGTCCACTTCCAGGAAAAGGACATCATACGTGATAAAGTAGAGGGTCAGTGAAAAACAGGAAGTCACTCAATGAGATGTATTGACACAGTAGTTGCACACAATGGGCTCAAGCATAGCAGTGATGGTGAGGATGTCATAGGACTGTGCAACACTTTGTTCTGTTGTACATAGGATAGCTGTGAGTCAAAAGTGACTCAATGACACCTAACAGCACAATTTCTCACTACCTACCAGGTCCTGTTAACCATTAATCTATCCTTGCATCTATCCATTTGCTTATTTTAGGTATTTCATGTAAGTGGGATCATACAATATTTGTCCTTTGCTATCTGATTTTTATATATGATTTAAATCCTGCCCTTATTATTTTCTCCTGTTTTTACCATTTCCACACACTACCATAGCACTATTTTCCCCAGAAATATGGCATTTCTAAATTGTATTCTTATTTTACATATTGACATATTGCTTTTGATTATATATGTGTGTTATGTATTTATAAATATAACATATATATGTTATTCATTTATTAATGCATTGGCTAAATTGGAAACCCTGGTGTCACAGTGGTTAAGAGCTATGGCTGCTAACCAAAAGGCTGGCAGTTTGAATTTGCCAGGTGTTTCTTGGAAACTCTATGGGGCAGTTCTGCTCTGTCCTATAGCGTCACTATGAATCAGAATCTACTCGACAGCAATAGTTTACTTTTGATTTATGAGTAAATAAGTATACATGCCTCATTCTACTCAAAAGAAAAAAAGTAAGGGCATTTGGGGGTAGATTTGTGTTTATGATCTCAATACACACTCCCAATAGCACAAAGAATTCAACACTAAAACCATTTCCCTGTCCTAATGACATGTTAAGAACAGAAATCTGCAGGCAGAGAAACAAAAAGTTCTTAGGATCATGGAAACTTCTGCTGCACATATAACATAGGTCCCAAAGACTTGATGCACATCTAAGATTGGTATGTCAGTGATTTCAGAAACACAGTGTTTAGTGGTTGCTGGTAGCTGAATGAGTAAAGGAGAGTGACTGATAAATAGGTTCAAACTTTCCATTTGGGATGATGAAAATGTCTTGGAACTAGATAGAGTTGATGGTTACTTGACATAGTGCATTACTAAATATCACTGAGTTGTACATTTTTAAGTGGTTAATTTTATTTTATGTGAAGTTTACCCTTCATAGATTTTATAGGACACACAAGGATGTACAGATGGAGACGACATGAATGAAAAAGTCTTTCTTTCTGAAAAACAGAGACAGAATTCTCAAAGCAAATGACAACCTAAATGCAAATTTGTTTTTCATCCATCACAATGCAAACTATTTTAAAAAAAAAAAAAAAAACTCTTCGTTGAGGTAGCACATGACTGATGACTGTCTGCACACTCCACTAAACACTGTGAAGAAACATAGTTTATTATTATTATTTTTGTTGAAATTAAGTAAAAATAATTCAATCTGGGTATTGTAAACTGTAAACAAGTGTTTCTTGTGAATCTGTTGCTGAGCGGGTGGAGCAAAACTAACTTAAGACCCAGTAAGAAATACTATCTTTGCTCATTTCTGCACCTGCTCCTGGTTATGGAGCCCTGTGCTCACCCTGTGCTCCTGCCATCATTCAGGGAAGATATGGGTCTGGGTTCCCACTGACGACCTCTTACTACGTCTCTAGCACAGTGATACATGGCAGTATCCTCAGCAGTCAGGGAACTCATTTGCAGGGAGAACTGGTACTTGGATTTGTCTTTGTTGATGTCTTGTTGGCTTTGGAGAGATGGTGCATACTGTCTGCACTACCCAGACCTGTAGTAGGTACATCCTTCCCATCCATTCAAGGCCTCTGCCTTAGGGCTGCCTAACCCAGCTCCAAGTGGCAATGGTGCTAGAGACTGAGTTATCAGTGATGAAGCATTTAAGAGTGAGGGTCTATTAGGGCCTCACCACCTGAGGGCCTGACTCTTACATCTGCACCTGGAACACGACACCTTGGGAAAAAAGGAAACAAACACATTAAACACCCTGTCCAACCACTGTGATCCATTTTGCCTCCCTGACACTGACCTGATGGAAGACTATGCACAACCAGTCGAAAGATGAGAGAGATGGCACATGTTTCCAGACTGACGTAGTCCTGGCTCAGCCAGGATTCAGCAGCCTCTGGAGTTTCTTGGCATGGGAGTTGCATTTTAACAGGAAACCATCCCTGAAATTTACCTGTGAACATCACTGACTGATATATAAGTCTGTGGAACATAAACAGCTCACGGAAGCATAGGGGCCATATATTCATAACAGGTTTCTATGGAGCCACTTCTTGAAAAATTTTGGACATAGCAGGTGGCAGAAGTAGAGGTGACAGGACTCAAAGTTGTGGGCTGGGTTCAGAGTTTCCCACTTCTAAGGTTTTCAGTTGTACTTCAATCACAGAGTCCCAGGCTGCCTGTATGATTGACTGGATTTAATTCATTCATTTATCCACTAATTCTGAGAGTGGATCACACACCAGGCAATCTTCTGCACTGAAGACTTATAAGTGACTAAAATAGACCAAACATTATTTACACTCATGGGGTCCACATTCCAACATTTTATGCATACAAACCCCCATCCCCCATCCCAAGGCAGCTCAATGACACTGAGAATAAAAAGGGGTGTATGTTACCATATCTGACTTGAAAATCACATATAGTAAAATGGAAATAGTTGTGGGTTTGTGTGATGCTGAAGATGAGTGAGGTGCTGTTGAGCTAAGCAAGACATGCTGTGGGCTCCTGGGTAGGGAGGGTCACTTTGCCGAGAACCTGAACATGAGCTACTATTAAAACAAAACTCCAAAGATAGTGAAAAAGGTACAAGTACGTGAGTTGGGTTGAATGTGTAGAAGCTATTCCTTATAAAGGATCCCAATTATAATTTAAATATCTGCAAATAATGATAGGTAATAATAGAAGTCTTTTGAGAGTTGTGCAGTATTCTCAGTAGACAGGATGTGGTTTAGCAGATGGATATCTCTATTTAGTAACACTCTGCCCACAAAATAATCACTGGACATATGAATCTGTTCTGGCACTTTCTGATGTGGGCTTTGGTTAGTCACACTCTTAAACCCTATCTTCGGTGGGGACTGCAGGTTTATTCTCTGCATTTCAGGATTCGTAAGCCCCCATCACAAGGACTTCTCCATGGAGGAAGGAGTGTATGGTACAACGTAAGATATCCTAGCCAAATAGCCCTCCTTATCAAGGGGACCAGGTGCAGCTCCTGTTTATCCCTGAATTATTTTCAGTTCCCTGCCCAACCAAGGAATTTTTCAAAACAAGCCAATCACATCAACCCATGGGAATAAAAACGCAACCCACCCTCTTTATACTACAAAACCTGACTCCCATTATTTCTATTATTGTTAGTTGTCACCGAGTCGTCTCTAACTTATGGCCACTATGTGTATAATAGAATGAAATGTTTCCTGGTCTTGTACCATCTTCATGGTCATTGGTATGTTTGGGTCCATTGTTGCTGCTATTATGTCAATACAACTATTGAGGGTTTCCCTCACTTTTTGTTTACCCTCTACTTCATGAAACAAGATGTCTTTTTTGAGTGATTTCTCTACCCTGAGGATATGTAAGGGAGACAAAATCTTTTCATCTTTACTTCTAAAGAGCACTTTGGCTCTATTTCTTCTTTGACCGATTTGTTCGTTCTTCTGGAAGTGCACAGTATATTTGACATTCTTCACCAACCTCACAATTGGAATGTATCAATTCTTCTGTTTTCATTTCATTGTCTAGTTTTTACATGTATATGGAGTAGTTTTAAAGACTATAGCTGTGTCAGGTGCACCTTATTCATTAAAGTGGCATCTTTTTAAAACTTTGAAGAGGTCTTTCGAATCAGAGTTTCCCAATGTAATATGTCTTTTGATATCTTAACTTCTATTTTTATGGATGTTGACTGTTGATTTAAATAGAGTGTAATCCTTCACAACTTCATTTTCACTTATCATGTGTTGTGTAATCCATACTGAAAGCTGTATGTAGTCTTTTTCCTTCATTAGTAAGAGCTTCAAGTCATCTTCGTTTTAGAAAGAAAGTTGTGTCATCTGCATATCACAGGTTGTTAGTGAATCTTCCTCCATTCTTGATGCTGCATTCTTGTTCATATAGTCTGGTTTATTGGGTCATTTGGTCAGTTTAGATTGAATAAATGAGGTGAAATGATACAACCATACCTCATAGCTCTTCCAATTTTGAACCGCACAGTATCCTCTTGCTCTATAGAATGACTGATTCTTGATTCATGTACAGGTTCTGCATGGGCACAAATAAATGTTCTGGCATTCCCATTTTGTGTAATGCTGTCTATAATTTGTTATAATCTATGCAGTCGAATGCCTTTGTGTAGTTGACAAAACACAGGTAAACATTTTTCTGGTATTCTCTGCTTTCAGCCAAAATCCATCTGACAATAGCAATGATATCTCTAGTTCCATGTTGTCTTCTGAATGGCTTGGACTTCTGGTAGTTTCCTATTGTTGTGTGGCTACAGTTGTTTTTGAATTATCTCCAGCAAAATTTTGCTACATATAATATTAATGATCTAGTTTGATAGTTTCTGCTTTCCATTTGATCACCTTTTGTGGTATAGTGAATTACTTTAAAATGGTCCTTCTACCTATGATCTTTGTGACTCCCACAAAATGATTGGGAGGGACTCTGCAAATAAGTTGCTTGGCCCTTTTACCCGTTAACTTTGTGACTCCCCGAAATGATTGAGTGGGACTCTAGAGATAAGTTGTTTGTGGCCTACTAAGGGGATTGGACAGCCTGCCAATAATGCATATAAAGTGCATGGAGCACTTGTGTGGATGGGACCATGCAAATATGGTGCATGGAACCCTAATGAAGTGATTGGTCAGTTTTACCAGTCTGCTAGGCTTAGAAGGAGGCAATCTCAGAAGTGGAGAGGGGACTCCACTATCACCAGGAAGAGCCAGGGGAGGATCGTGTCTTTTGGACACAGAGTCCTTCAGCTGAGAATCTCCTAGACCCAGGAGATAGAGCTGTACCATCAGAGAAGGTATGAGGTGGCAAAAAGTAGCGGCAAGTGTGGCAGAGAAATGGTGGAAGCAGATTCAGGAGATTGACATGAGACGGCATGTTCAGCGTGCTGACCCACAGAGCAAGATTGCTGAGAGCCTTTGAACAGGAGACTTCCTGGAGAGGTGAGTGACTATACGCACTTACTGACAGAGCTAAAGACCTTTGTAATACTTACCTGAGTAGGGCAGCAGCTGGTCTAAGGGCCAAGGGGTAATGACAGAAGGGAGAGACCTGCCTGAGAGCATGGCCGAGAAGAAGCTGTCCTTTTCTAGGAACTGTATCCTGAGTTGTTCTTCTCATTTCCAAGTTGATTCTAATCTTGAATTGCAGCTTGTTACTTCCCTAATAGCACCATTGCCATATTTTCCAACTACCCATCCTTCATTTCCAACTTTCACATTCCAATCGCCAGTAATTGTCAATGTGTATTGATTGCATGCTTGATCAATTTCAAACTGTGGAAGTTGGTAAAAGTCTTCAATTTCTTCACCTTTGGCCTTAATGGTTAGTGCATAAATTTGAATTATAGTCATATTAACTTGTCTTCCTTACAGGCATATGGATATTTTCCTATCACCGACAGAGCTGTACTTCAGGATAGACATTGAAATGTCTTTTTGACCACGAACTTGACACCATTCCTCTTCAATGTGTAATTCCTGGCATATTAGACCATGATTGTCTGGCTCAAAGGCCAATACCAGTCAATTTCAGCTCATTAATGCCTAGGATATTGATCTTTATGTATTCCATTTCATTTTTGATGACTTCCAATTTGCCTAGATTCATACTTTGCACATTCCATGTTCCGATTATTAACGGATGTTTGCAGCTGCTTCTCATTTTAGTCGTGCCACATCAACCAATGATAGTCCTGAAAGCTTGACTCCATCCATGTCACTAAGGTTGACTATTTTGAAGAGGGATCTCTTGCCTGGTCGTATTTTGAGTGCCTTCCAATCTGAGGAGCTCCTCTTCAGGTACTATATTAGACAATGTTCTGCTGCTATCCATAAGGTTTCACAGGCCAATTTTTTTCGGAAGTAGATTGCCAGGTCCTCCTTCTTAGTCTGTCTTACTCTGGAAGCTCAGCTGAAACCTTTCCGTGGAAGGTGACCCTGCTAGTATTTTGAAATACTGGTGGTAAATCTTCTGGTATCACAGCAACAAGTAAGCCACCACTGTACAACAAACTGACAGACATGACAAACTGACATGACAGATAATTTGACAGAATACCAACTGAGATATTTCAACAAAGGGATGCAGCACTGGAGGTGCTCACTCATCTATGCAGAGAAATTTGGAAGACAGCTACCTGGCCAACCAACTGCAAGAGATTCATATTTGTACCCATTCCGAAGAAAAGAGATTCAATAGAAATTATTAAACAATATCATTAATATTACATACAAGTAAAATTTAGCTGAAGATCATTCAAAAGCGACTGCAACAGTACATCGATAGGGAACTGCCAGAAATCCAAACAGGATTTAGAAGAGGACATGGAACAAGGGATATCATTTCTGATGTCAGATGGATCATGGCTTGAAGCCGACAATACCAGAAAAAAGTTTTCTTGAATTTTATTGACTATGCAAAGGCATTCAGCTCTGTGGATCATAACAAATTATAGAAAACCCTGTGAAGAAGGAGAATTCTAAGTTACTTAATTGTGCTCAAGAGGAAACTGTACATAGTTGTAGAGGCAGAGGTTTGAACAGAACAAGAGGATACTCTGTGATTTACAGTCAAGAAAGGTGTGCGTTAGGATAGTATCCTTTCAGCATACTTATTCATTCTGTATGTGAGCAAGTAATCTGAGAAGCTGGACTATATGAAGAAGAACTCAGCATCAGGATTGGAGGAAGACTAATTAACAACCTGTAATAAGCAGACAACATAACCTTCCTTGCTGAAAGTGAAGAGGACTTGAAGCACTTACTTGTGAAGACCAAAGACCACAGCCTTCATTATGGACTACACTTCAACATAAAATAAACAAAAATCCTCACAAATGGACCAATAAGCAATATCATGATAAACAGAAAAAAGATTAATGTTGTCAAGGATTTCATTTTACTTGGATCCACAATCACCGCCTATGGAGAGGCAGTCAAGAAATCTAATAACATATTGCATTTGGCAAATCTGCTGCAAAAAATTGTTTAAAGTGTTAAAAAGAAACGATGTCACTTTGAGAACTAAGGTACTCCCAACCCAAGCCATAGTGTTTTCAACTGCATCATATGCATGTGAAAGCTGGACAATGAATAAGGAAGACCAAAGAAAAATTGATGCTTTTGAATTATGGTGTTGGCAAAGAATATTGAATATACCATGGACTGCCAAAAGAATGAACAAATCTGTCTAGGAAGAAGTACAGACAGAATTCTCACTAGAAGCAAGGATGGCGAGACTTCTTCTCACATATTTTGGATGTTATCAGGAGGAATCAGTCCCTGGAGAAAGACATCATGCTTGGTAAAGTAAAGGGTCATCAAAAAAGAGGAAGACCCGCAATGAGATGCACTGACATAGTGGCTTCAACAATGGGCTCAAGCATAACAACGATTGTGAGGATGGGGCAAGACTGGGCAGAGTTTCAATTTGTTGTACATAGGATCGCCATGAGTCGGAACCGACTTGACGGCACCTAACAACACTTCGCTAATAAGCTCCATATCTTTGTGTATAGTCTCTGACTTCTGTGTGGCCTTTGTAATGAATTATCAAACCCAGCAGAGAAGTATAGAGTCCTGTATGAAGGACTGCTGATGTCAGAATTGGTAAAAAGTTTGGACAGGAGGTATGTGTGACCTCCATCTTATAGGAATCAGCATTGAGCTGATGATCTTGATCTTGATTCTCTGTGAAGTAGGACAAGGTAACAGGACAACACTGTACCATTTTACACCTTTCTTTGGAATGGACGTGGATATGGATCTCTTCCAGTTGGTTGAACAGGTAGCTGTCTTTCAAATTACTTGACATAAATGAATAAACACTTCTAGTTTTGTGTCTGTTTGTTGAAGCATCTCAGCTGTTGCCTCCCATAGCCCCTACTTATTCCCTGTGTTCTGTAATGCAACCTTCTTTTAGTCCTGCATGGCATGTTTGGTCCTTCTCCCCAGGACAATAAGTATATATAATTAATAAGTTGCAGTCGATCCATCAGTTTCTAGTGTACTGCTTTCAGCTATTGCTAGAATAGAATTGCTCTCAACAGGGGAAATAGTACACTACTACAACACATTGTCATCAATTTCCACCACATTCACATTCCCTCCAGCAATGGACAAAGTCTTCAATTTCTCATCTTCTCACCAAAACTCTTTATTTTCCTTTTCTTGTTTTTATTATAAGTGTCCTTATGGATGTGTTGGGGTATCTCACTGTGATTTGATTTCCATTTTTCTAAGGACTAATGATATTTAACATCTTTGCATGTGTATCAGCCATTTGTATATCTTCATGGAAGAAATATTTTCAGTTGTTTTATTTTATAATTTTATTGTTGAGATGTAGGAGTTAATTTCTGTTCTGGATACTAGACTTTTGTCAGATAGGTGATTTCCATCCTGTGCTCTAGCAGTAAACTAGCATTTTGGGTCTTTTTTTTTTTTTTTTACAAGACATATGAGACACATAAAGACACAAAAGAGCGTAGTGTCCCAGGAGAAATCATTCCTCAAGGAGGTGAAATACAAAGATCAGACAGCAAAAACAAAACAAAAAAACCCTCAAACAGTACTATTCCAAAAGCCTTCTTCCCTCCTTACTCGAGCACCTACTTCCTGTCCCTGAACTGGTCACTGTACTAAGTGGATTCAAGTATCCCCTTCATTCCCACTTACTCCTACTGGCCTGCAGAGAAGTTTGTGTCTGGGCTCACACTGACTTCTTTTGACTGTATGTCTCTTGCACAGTATATACAGCTCATGGAGCTCAGCTAAAGGGAGAACTCATTCTTGACTGTGTCTCTAGAGATGGAGCTGTGACTTTATAGGAATGGACTGTAGTAATTGTTCCCAACAGAACATATCATTACAATATGTTCCAGTCACTTCCTGCTTGCTGGAGGTTCCTACACCAGCAATAACCTGTGGGTGTGATGGAGAATCCAGAGAGAGCACAGGAGAGGGAGAGGGTCTTTGAGGGCTTCACCCAAACTAGGCCTGATGCCTCAGCTGCACCCAGGACAGAACATCTGGGGACAAGGTGGAACACAGTGAGTCACAAACAGCACAGCCCATGGACCCATCTCTGAAACCCTAGAAAATCTCTCGTAGGGGTACAGCCAAATCATGTTTTTCTCCTGGAGGTCCTGCCTTCCTCAGAGATCCCAGCGCAGAGCGAGAAATCACACTGAGCCACCCAAGATTAAGGCCCCTCCTCTCCATGGCTAGAAGAGAGATTTCTATGTAGGTGGCCCTGCAGCTACAAGAGGGCAACAAGATGAAGAGGGGACTCAGGGTGCATGGGCTATCTCTTTATCCAGGTCTCTCTTCTCTTTCTCTGGTCCTGGAAAAGAGGAAATGATTTAGGTCCTGTGTAAGAAGAGATGGATAGTTCAGAAGAAATGAGAATCTACCGGCACAGGTTTTTTGTCCTCAGTATGTGGCCAGGGATATCTATGAAGATAGAGACACAGTTCTGGAAGATTTTAGAGTACTGTGTGTAGTCTGTGGTCTGCCACTCTGATCACCAGACACACACGGAAGGAAGCCATGTCTGAGGGATGTGTCTGAGTCCCACACGGATACCCAAGAAGACAGTGATACCCCTACATCCAGTGTGGTGGAGAGCTGGGCCCCACTGTGTGAGACACCTCTGACTTTTCTAGTGACCTCAGGACAAGATTATTTTATATATGCAGGGAAAGTCAGAATTTTCTAGTCTCAGTGGTACGGGGCTGGAAAAGAATTACAAAAAAGACTTTCCTAATTATGGCACACAGGAAGCCAAGTACTGTTTTTTGGAGTTGAGGCATAAATGACTCTCTGGAGGTTAATACATTTTCAAAGGTATAATTCGTTTTTATTCAGGAAATGGAATCATAATTATCAATAATATTAATACATAATTAAAATGAAATAATTATCATGTAATCTGTTATTGAATGATACATGTTTAAATAAAGTACTTTTAATCAGCAAAACTCATGTGCAATTGGCAAGTGATTATTAAATGCATTTATTTCCTTTTAATTCTGAAACTATACTAGGAAAAATATATAAATATATAAGAAGAAATTAAAGTTGCTAATGATTTCATTCTACTTGTATCAACATTAATGTCTGCAGAAGCAGCAGTAAAAAAATGAAACAACATATTGAATTGGGAAAATTTGGTGCCAAAGAACTCATTAAAGTTTTTTTTTTTTTCTCCTGAAAGTAGATTGCCACACCTTTCCTCCAAGGCCTGTGTAAGGGATTTTAGTATATAATTTTCAGTTAGGAGCAGAGCACATTAACAATTTGCACCATGCAGAGACTACTCTCTTTAAAGTTTTAGAAAACAAAGATGTTACTTTGGTGACTGAAGTGTTTCTGACCCAAGCTATGGTCTTTCCAATCACCTCATATACCTGTGAAAGTTGAATAATGAAAAAGGAAAGCAGAAGAATTGATGCATTTGAACTGTGGTATTGTTGAAAACTGTTGAATATTCTGTGGACTGACAAAAGAATGAATAAATTGGTCTTAGAAGAAATACAACAAGAATGCTTCTTCAAATTGATTATTGTGAAGCTTCAGCTTGCTTATTTTGGACATGTCATCAGAAAAGGCTGATCACTAGAAAAGTGTATCTTGTTTAGTAAAGTACAGGGTCCAGGAGGGGAAACTCAGTGAGATGGATTGATGCAATAGCAGCAACAATGTACTCAAACATACCAATGATTACAAAGATGGTGCTGGACCCAGCAATGTTTTATTCTGTTATGCATAAGGTTGAAATGAGTAGGATCTGACTAAATGGCAAGTAACAACAACAACAACAAATATATATACATAAATAATGGTGAGAAACTAAATATTTTCCCCCTAAGATCAGGAATAGGCAAGGATGTCCCCTGTCACCACTTCGATTCAATATCCTACTGAAAATTCAAGTTTGTGTAATAAGACAAGAAAAGAAAATAAATGGTTTATGCATTTCCTAGTGTTGCCATAGCAAAGTACCTCAAACTCGGTGACCTGTAAGAACAGAAATTTGTTGTTTCACAGTTTTGGAGGCTAATAGTGCAAATTAAGGGTTTATTTTTTAGTAAAGTACAGAAAGTCACTATTTGACACAGAACATCTTGAGTTTCTGCTAGCGCTTGAGTTGCTGTTCAGATTAGGTAGAAAAGTTCAGACTAAGAACAAAGTCGAGGAAATAAGTAAGGGGAGAGAGACCCTGGGCCATGTGACCACATTTCCCTCTTAGTTTGAAAAAAATGCAGCCTCTGCTTGACCCTGATGTCTCACAGGTGCGAAAGAAAGGAGGTCCCCAGGGAAAGAGTCTGGAGGTAGAGGAAATGCTTGATACTGACAGAAAGGCCCACTCTGCCTCCTCTGCACCTGCTCCTGGAGCTGGTACCCTGGGTGTGGTTTTCTTGAGTGCCCCCTACTGTCCAGCCCCTCCTACACAGGGGAGGTTTGTGTCTAGGTTCTTACTGACTTCCTCTCACTGTGTTTCTTGCACAATAATACATGACAGTGTCCTCAGTGTTCATGGAGCTCAGTTGCAGAAATAACTGGTTCTTGGCTGTGTTAACGGTGATCAAGATGTGGCCTTGGAAAGCCTGATTGTTACTTGTGTTCCCTTTCCAGTACCGCATCTACTCCAGCCCTTTCCCAGGACTCTAGTAGATCTAGTTCTAGTAATAACTGCTGGTGACAGAGCCCCAGAGACAGAGCAGATCAGGGACAGGGTTTGCAAGGGCTTCACCAGCCCTGGGAGTGATTTCTACAGTGTTAGCTCAGATAGGACTGGGGAAAAGAAGGATCAAGGTGAGTCAATCTCTCTCAAACTCAAGTGCCTGTAAGTCCTGGAGCCCTTGAGACACTTATATAGAGGGACAGTCAGCAGGCAGAAGAGTTTCCACAGAATCTGCATGGCCGTCTGCAGGTTGATGACTACCACAGAGGGCCAGCCTGGGATAGGGATTTCTTTGAGAGTGCCTAGGGAAATTTGCATACATGGGATCATGTGGCTACAAGAGGCTGAACCTGGTGACAGTCACTGGAGATTTCTGGTGCTCTGTGCTGAGGGTGGAGAAACTTCCAAGCCTGACCCAGGTTGTTTTGGGTTCAGGTGTGGCCAAGCCTCTGGCTGTGGGTTGTCCTCCTGCCTTCTATCCTGCTTCTGCCCAAAGGATCTTGTCTGGAGTGCAATGTTCAGGGTCTGCACAGCAAGGAATCACTTTCACACGTTCGGGGTCACCATACACTCTCCAAAGTTCTGTCCTGGATGGAACCAGACCTATTTTTCTGCAATTATACCAGCTGCTTCCCACTGAAACATTGTGTACAAAGTGAAAGAAGATTTGGGGTCCTGGGTCCTCTTGGGGACACAAAGCAAAGGACAGAGGAGGAAAAGAAGTTTTCAACAATTAAAGAACAAAGATCTGGGATTATGTTTTCATTTGCTAAAAAAAATGGAAGAAAAATAATACTCAGGAGAAGACAGCACTTGGAAACATGCTTATTTGTTCTTAATATGGAATTATCATCATCTTGGGTGTTTTTTTTTTTTTTTTTTAACAATCCATTGGGAAGAAAATAACTTAATGGTGTAGGAGATTTCATGGAAAGTCTCTCCTTCATATCTGAGCAGGTTGGGATTGAACAGGAGACTGGATGGTGTGCTTTCCTGGGGAGGCACAGAGATGCCAGCTTAGATTTTTAATGTAAAACCTATGTTGAGAGGAGAATGTGGGGGGGGGGGACTGGAGCTGCCAGAGGAGTGCAGGTGGCATGAAATAATTCTTTGGGGGCAGTCTAGAGAGGTATGATCAAGTGGAAACAGCACGTTATTGTGTGGCCAAATTCAGGGCTATTTTAGGTGGTTGCTCATAAATTAAATGAGATGCTGGTCTTCAGGATGGTGTGGAGTGGTGTTTGTTTCCAGCTTCATTCAGCTCTGAACATTCAGGCAGGCTCACTGTAGTGATGGACGGAACCAATGTCCTTCATGCTGAATGACAAGAAGGTGATTGTGTGAGGAGCAATGACCATGGGGAGGAAGGGAACTTGGGCCTCAGGGGATTCAATGACTCTAGGATGAGAGTGTAGAGGAGCAGGATTGGGAGAGGGGAGGTGATGAATGAAATTAGAGCTTGAAACTGGTTTCAAGAGAAGTCAGTATTGAAAAGACCAAGTGTAAGATGTTCCAAAGTGTTGTATGAGGAACACGCAGTCTCTACAATGTCCCCTAGGGGGCGATGTTGTCCCATTACTACAGGGGCCTGGCTGCAAAGACTGACCTATGCCTCCAGGGTCCCATTGAGGGGAAGGCCTGTTGTCCCTGGGCTGTCCACTCTGCCCTGTCCTTCAAGGGAGTAGCTGTTTTGAGTGGACAAGTTATGTCACCAGAGCGGCCAGGTTGGACATTGAGGACCCTTTTTGCCTCAGATCTTCCCCCTACACAGCTTGTCTCTCGATGGAAGAGGCTGAACTTCTGTACCCTGGGCCTGCCCGGAAGAGACAGAGGTACAGCTTACACTCTCAGAATATTCTTTGAATGAGAATGTTTCTACAGAGAAGGGGGCACCAGACCAGCAGTGGGACATGGATGCTGCAGTCAGCAAGAGGCCTCTGGACAGGCAACAGCAGGGTCTATCACCAGCCTGTAGGTTTCTGAGCAGAAAGTGGAGAAATAGACTTTAGATAATACTTTAAGGTCTTGACATGTAGTGAGTGCTAGGCTAGAAGAGCATATCCCAGATATTTCATTTTGTGGATCACTCAAATTTAATGTGGAAATTAAAATACCACACCAGAAGATGAATTTGAAAAATTCACAATTGTTCAGTCTTTTAAACCATAATTTTTCTCAAAAATATTTTAGCACCCAAAACATAGAATGGATATAACCTTAGTCAATATCAGTGTTTCCTAGGTTTCTTTTAGCTAGAAAATAAAGAAATTATGACTTTTTACTCTGCATCACTGGCTACTTGAAATAACAGACTGGGTGGGGCTTATATATGAGGGTGGGACCCCAGGTTTCCTCTGAGGCTGTGGCAAAGCACCCCTGAAATGGTCCAAGGTGTTTGCAGAGACTAAATCAACTGCATTTAAAGAACCAAAAGGTTTATTTCTGAAGAGGTAACTGACGAGCTCTGAGAAAGTTTGTGCCAGTTTAATCAAAACATTTAATACGATATGACAGAGAAGCAACTGACTATATTCTTTTCAGTTTTTTTCTTATAAATAGATTTTTGTGTTTTAGAACAGTTTTAGATTTATGAAAAATTTATGAAGCTAAAATAGATACTTAATAACTTCCTCCCCACCACCACTGGGTTCTTCCTATTATTACCTTATTTTAGTATGATACATTAGTCACAACTAATGAACACATATTGCTATATTTTTATTAACTAAAGTCTATATTTTATTCATATTTTCTTAGTTTTCACTTCATGTGCTTTTGCTGTCCCTGGATTCCATCTAGGACACCAGTCATGGATTTGTGTCCCCCAAAAACATCTGTCAACTTGGCTAGGTCATGACTCCCAATATCATATGATTGTGTAATCTGATGTGATTTCCTTATACGTTGTAAACTCTATCACTATGATGAGGTTAAGCTGATGAGGTATACTAGATTGCATTGTGTCTTAATCTAAACTCGTTTGAGATATAAAAGAGAGAAGGGAGCAGAGACACATGGGAACCTAATACCACAAAGAAAGCAGTGCCAGAAGCAGAGTGCATCCTTTTGAGCTGAGGTTCCTGCACTGAGATGCTCCCAGACCAAGGGAAGATTGATGCAAGGACCTTTCTCCAGAGCCAACAGAGACAGAAAGCCTTATTCTGGAGCTGATGCCCTGAATTTCGACTTGTAGTCTACTGGACTGTGAGAGAATAAACTTTTCTTTGTAAAAACAGCCACCTGTGGTATTGCTGTTAGAATAGCACTAGATGACTAAGACAACACCGCATTACTTTTAGTCATCATGACTCCTTGACCTTCTCTAGGCTGTGATCATTTATAACACTATTTTTATCTTTTTTTTTTTTTAACCTGGACTGTTTTGTGGTGTCCTTGTAAGACATTTTATAGAAAATCCATCTATTGGAATTTGTCTGATGTTTTCCTCATGATTAGTGAGGGATTATAGGTTTGTGAGAGGAAGATGTGTAAATACCCTTCTAATCACATCTTATCAAAGTTATACACTATCAACATGACTTATCACTGTTGATGGTGATGTTTGTCACCTGGCTGAGGAAGGTTTTTGTCAGATTTCTCCATTTTAAAGTTAGCGTCCCCCCCGCCACCGCCCCTTACAGGCAGTACTCTTTGAAAGAAGTCAGACTGTTTTTGCTTGGTTTGTTTACTTGTTTTTACAAGAGAAATAGAAGACATGAAGGCAAAAAAGAGGAGAGAGTTCCAGGGAGCACCAAGTGCTCATAGAGGAGAAAAGCAAAGACCAGGCAAGGATAAAAAAAAGGATTTTGTCTTTTTCTCCACACACTTGCTTCCTGCCCCTGAGGTTGGGTTACTGTACTTGGTGGGTCCTGAGTGTCCCTGGCAGCCTGGGCCCCTCATGTCATCCTGCAGTGGGAGGTTTCTGTCTGGGCTCTCACTGACTTCCTCTCCCTGTATCTTGCCCTCACTGTAATACTTGGCGGTTTCCTTGACAGTCATGGAACTCAGCTGCAGGGCAAACTGGTTTTGGGGTACTTCTCTGGAGGTGGAATTGCATCTCTTGAGGACATGCTGTAGCAAGCATTCCCATCATAACATACATAACCAATCCACTCCAGCCCTTTCACCATGGGATGGCAGATCCAACTCCAACAGAAAAGACTGGTTGTGATGGAGAATTCATACACACCACATGTGAGGGAGAGGGTCCGCAAGGGCTTCAACATTCCTGGGCCCAACTCCTGCAGCTGTACTGGGGATACCTGGGGATAAACTGAACCAGTCAGTCACAAGCAAACACATTGGCCCATGGCCCCTTCTCTGAAATATTGGGAAATCTTATTTGGGGCTGCAACCATCAGACAGAGGACACAAAGCCACACCTTTTCTCTTGGGGTTGCTGTCTTTCTCAGAGACCCCAGGCCGCAGTGAGAAATCACACTGACCTGCTCACGCTTAAGATCCTTCCTCCCTCTAAGTCTGGAGAGAGATTTGCAAGTGGGCAGCCTTGCAGCTACAGGAGGGGAACAGAGTGATGAGGGAACTCAGAATGCAAGATCCATGTCTTTATGAAGCCCTTGCACCCATTTATCTGGTCCTGAAAGAATGAAAATCAATTTGTGTCCTCTGTAAGAGGAGGGTGGATAGTCAAGAAGAAGTGAGAATCTTCCAGCACTGGGGTTGATTGTCTTCATTGCTGTGGGGAGTATCTATGCAGATACATGTTTCTGGATGATTTTAGAGTATAACGTGTTCCTCATGTGTTATCTATCTGATCACCACAAACACATGGAAGGCAGCTATGTCTGAGAGATGTGCCCAAGCCCAACCCAGTGATTCTCCTGCATTCTTTTGTGGTGGTGGGTGGAGGTCCAGTCTGTGAGAATCCTCTATTATTGTGACCTCAGGACAAGGTTCTTTTCATACATCTGGGAATATCAAAGTTGCCTAAACTCACCAGGACAGAGGTTGATAAAGAATTACACAAAGTCTTTCACAACCACAGAACACACGATGCTAAGTATTACTGTTGGAATTGAGACAAAAATGGTTCTCTGAAGGTCAAAATATTTCCTAAGTAGGATTGTTTCCACTGGAAGGAAAATGAATGAAGTATTGTGAGACTCATATTACATAAGTGCATTTGATTAAAATAAAGTAGTTTTAATAAGAAAGGCCAAATTGCAATTGCTACTTTCAGACACAGGCAAATTCCCTGCACATGCTGTGTAATTATGTCCCTGGAAGCTTTGTGAATTTGTTGCTGTTATTGCTTTAATTTTATTGTTGTTGATATATACATAAGATAAAAATAGCCAAGTTAACAACTTTTATGTGTACAAATAGGTTTCACTGATTATATTCACAATATTGCACAACCATCACCGCTATCTAGATCTGAAATATTTTCGTCACACTTTCAGAACCTCTATACCCATTAGGAACCAACTCTCCCTTAACTCCTCCCCTAACCCATAATAACCACTAATCTACTCTGTCTCCATGAGTTTGCCTATTTTAGATATTCCAGATAAGTGGGATCATACAATAGCTGTCCCTTTGTGCCTGGCTTATTTCATTTAGCATAATGTCAAGATTCATCCATTTCATAGCATGTATAATAACTTGAGTCTTTTTTGTGACTGAATTATATTCCATTGTATGCGTATAGGCTATTTGGTTTATCGATTCACCTGTCAAAGGACACTTGTGTTGTTTTCACCTTTTAAATACTGTGAATAATAATGCATTAAGCTTTGATTTACAAGTATCTGTTTGAGTCCCTGCTTTCAATTATTTTGGGTATATACCCAGAAAGAAATTGCTCAGTCATATGGTGATTCTTGTTTAAGTTTTTGAGGAGAAGCCAAACTGTTTTACCAGGAGACTTCATTTTATTTTCTCACCAGCAAAAAAAGAAAAAAGAGAGCTGTAATTTCTCCATTTCCTCACCAATACTTGTAATTTTTCAATATTTTCTGTAATAGACATTCTAATAGCTGTAAAATGGTATCTCATTGTGGTCTTGATTTGCTTTACCCTAATGACTAATAGGAACCCTGGTGGGGTAGTGGTTAAGAGCTTGGCTGCTAACCAAAAAGTTGACAGTTTGAATCCACCAGCCACTCCTTGGAAATCTTATGGGGAAATTCTACTTTGTCCTATAGGATTGCTATGAGTCAGAATCAATTCAAAGGCCTTTTTTTTTTTCCTGAAATGACTACTAAAGTTGAACACCTTTTCATGTGCTTATTGACTATTTGTAAATATGCTTTGGAGAAACATTGTTAAAATTCTTTGTTCTTTTTTCGCCTTGGTTATTTGCCTTATTGCTGAATTATAAGACTTAGGATGCTAGATCCTAAGTGGATATTTGATTTTCTCTGAGTTCCTCGGAAGGAAAACAGAATGTTTTTTTGTTTGTTGTACTTTGTATTTACAAGAAATAGACATGAAGACAGGAAGAAGAAGACAGTCTCAGGGGAAACCATTTGCTCACAGAAGAAAAACAAAGATCAGAAAGCAAACCGCCCTCAACAAAAAAATCACCCTTCCTTCATTCTTCAAACACTGTCCCTGTACCTGGGCGTGAGTTGTTGAACTTATTGGGTCTTGAGTTCTCCCTGAAGTCCAGCTACTTCCTGCCATCTTGTGTGGAGGTTTGTGTGTGGGATCTTACTGACTTCCTTTCACTGTGTTTCTTGCACAGTGATACACAGCTGTGTCGTCAGTGGTCACAGAGCTCAGCTACAGTGAAGACTCATTCTTGGAGGTGTCCCTGGAAATGGAGCCGCGGCTTTTGAGGGATGGGTTGTAGCTAGTGCCACCACTATAACTTATATACCTAATCCACTGAAGCCCCTTCTCTGTGGACTGGCGAACCCAAAGCCAACAGTAATAACTAGTTGTGATGGAGAATCCAGAGACAGCACAGGTGAGGGAGAGGGTCTGTGAGACCTTTACCAGTCCTGGGCCTGACTCTTGCAGCTGCACCTGGGACAGGACACCTGGGAACAAGGAAGACCACAGTGAGTCACAAGTAGACACCACAGTCCATAGCCTCATCTCTGAAATCTTAGAAAAATCTCACCTGGGGCTGCAGCCACCAGGCAGAGTAGGAGGCACAGCCCCATTATGTTTTCCTCTTGGAGAGTCCTTCTCAGATATTCCACCCCAGAATGAGAAATCACACTTAGTTGCCTAGACTTAAAACCCTTCCTCCTTCATTGACTGAAAGAGACATTTGTATATGGGCAGCCTGCAGCTAGAAAAGTGTGACAGGGTGACAAGAGGACTAGGGTTCGAGGAGCCATCTCTTTATGTGGGTCTCCTCCTATTTCTCTGGTCCTGGTAGAGAGTTAAGTGATTTGGGTCCTGTGTACAAAGAAGGTGTATTGTCCAAAGGAAGTAAGAATCTTTGAGAACCGGTGTTGATTGCCTTCAGTTTGTGTTGGGATGTATCTCTGAAGATATGGACAGTTTTGGATGATTTTGACGTATGACCATTCCCGTATTCCTGACCCTGTCATCACTACACATATGTGGAAAGAAGACATATCTGAGGGACATGACCCAAGCACCAACCAGATGCCTAAGTGGATAGTGGTCAGTTAGTCTCCTGCACTGTTATGTGGTGGCAGGAGAGGTCTCCTGTGTGTGAGATTTCTGTCTTTCCTAGTGATCAGCACAAGGTTCTGTTCATATTTCCAGGAAAATGAAAGTTTCTTAAAGTCACCAAGACGGGTGTGTATAAAGAATTTCAAAAGATTTTAACAATTACAACCTATAGGAGGACAGGTATTGATTTTTGGAAGTGAGGCAAAAATGATTCTCTAAACATCAACAGTTTTTTGAAGTATGATTCAGTTGATTCTAGGGTAATTAATGAATTTTTATGCAAACTCATTTTACTCCTGTGTAGCATTTACCAAGATACAGTATATTCTGAATCACCAAAGATACCTTAACAAATTTTAAGTAAGAATTTTAAAACACAATAAAATTAAATTAGAATTCACTAAGAGAAAGGAAGCCAGGAAAACCCCAAATATTTGAAGATTAAATAGCACACTTCTAAATAACATATTGTGAAAGAATAACTCTCAAGAGGAATTTCAAAATATTTTTGCTAAACTAGTATAAATATAAAAGTTGCCAAAATTTGTAGGATCTAGCCAGAAAAGAAGTGCTCAGAGGGGAATATATATCATTGAATTCATGTATTAAAATAGAAAAAAGATATAAAGTCAGCAACCTAAGCTTCCACTTTAGAAAACTGAATAAATACAGAAAATTAAGAATGGAATTTTCAGATGTAAAAAAAAAATACGATTTGGAGTAAAAATTAAATTTGAAAACAGGAAACAATAGAGAAAAATCAATAAAACCAACCCCTAATTTTTTGAAAAATTTGATAAAATTGATATGTGAGGCTAGACAAGAAAAAAAATCAGGACACACATTACCAACATCAAAATAAAACAGTTCAACATCACTGAACCCATGGGCATTAAATGATAATAAATGAATATTATGAACATCTCTATGGCCACAGACACAGTAATGGAGCTGAAATAGACCAATTCCTTGAATGACCCAGAAGACCAAATTTCAAGTCAGGAAATATAGATAATCCTAGTAGTCATATATCTGTTCAAGAAATTGAATCATTAATTAATAACCTTCCAAAAAGTGCACATAATGACCAGATGGTTTCACTGGTGAATTCTACCAAACTTTAAAGGAAGAAATGATAACAATTTTTTACAGTGATTAACAGAGCTTTGCCTATAGAACCTCCCCTGAGGCAGTTGCCTTAAAAGACAAGTCTGATTATCCTCATGGACCACCTACACCACCCACCTTTGCTTCTATAATCTGACTGAAGTCTCAGCATGCCCCAAAGTTGAGGTACAAATATAACCCATAAGGAGATGCACTACACTCCAAAACACTACATGTGTTTTCTACTTTATTCAAACAGAAATTCACAAATATGTGTGTGAATGGATATTAATGTTGTGAAATAATAGTGGAATTAGCATGTGGTTGCATCAGGTGGAATTTGTTGATATGGGCCCACTAAGCAGAGACATTAGATTTAATATGGTAGTTCAAGAGGTTAAGAAGGGATCTGACTGCTTGGTTGGCTGAAACATGGATCAAAAGGTACCTACATTAAATGAACTGGAAATGACAGAATTGCCTTGGTATACTCTAGAGGAAGATATCCAAAGGCTTAAGGAGATTGGAATTATTAAAGTTAATTGATAACATAAGAGCCACCTGCCCACTCTGGGAGAGACCTGGGGAACACTCCCATAATGAAAGAGATGACAGTGTTTTGTTTTTATTTTTATTTTTTTCTTAGTGAAAAGAGACTTATTCTGGAAATGAATTTGCTTTCCTTGAATGCAATGCTTCTGTTAAACCACCATGTGTGGACTTGCAGAATGCCTTACCCATCATCGTGATATTGCACATAATATTGACTCTAATCAAGGAACTAACTTTACAGCAAATGAAGTGCAACAACGGGTCCATGTTCATGGAATTCACTGTTCATGGAATTCACTGGTCTTACAATGTTTTTAATCATCCTGAAATGGGGTAGCTTGATAGGATGGCAAAATGGCCTTTTGAAGACTCAATTACATGCAGCTATGTGGCAATATGTTACAGATCTGGTGTGATGTTCTCCAGGAGGTGGTATATGCTCTAAATCAACATCCAATATATGCTACTTTTTCTTCCATAGCCAAGATTCACAGTTTCAAGAATCAGATGGTGAAAATGGGAGTGGCTCCACTCACTATTATCTTTAGTGATTCACTCACAAATATTTTGCTTCCTGTCCCTACAACCCTATGCTCTGCTGGTCTATAGGCCTTAGTTCCAAAGGGAGAGATGTTCCTACCAGGAGACACAACAATGTTTCCACTAAACTAGGAGCTAAGGATGCCACCCAATCACTTGGGCTCCTCATACCTCTGAATCAACAGGTAAAGAAGTGATTACTGTACTGGCTGATGCGATTGACTCAAATTACCAAGGGGAATTGAATGTTTTTACATATTGGAGGTAAGGAAGAGTATGTCTGGAATACAGGAGATCCCTTAGGGCATTTCTTAGTATTACCATGCCCTGTAATTAAAGTAAATAGAAAACTACAATAATCCAATTCAGGCAGAACTCCCACTGACAGATATTTCAAGAATGAAGTTTTAGGTTACCTCATTAGGCAAAGAAGCACGGGCAGCTGAAGTGTTTGTTGAGGACAAAGAGAATGTGGAATGACTAGTGGAGGAAAGTACTATACTTCTAAATATCAGCTAAAACCACTGAACCTGTTGTAGAAATGAGGACTATAATTGTCATGAGTATTCCTCCATTATTTTGGTATAAATGTGTGTGTGAGACAATAGTGGAACTGTGTGTATCAACTATGTTTTCTTCCCACTCTTATTCCCTTACTTGTCATATAACATAAGATTTATTAACTTCACATAACAGTGTTTAAGTTGTAGTATATGAAAGAGAAGAGGGAACACCACTCAAGGAGTTTGCATCCTCTTCTTCGTGTCCCTACAACCCTATGTTCTGTTGGTATGGAGATCTTAGGTACAAAGTGAGAAATGCTCCCAGCAGGAGACACAATAGTGCTTCCATTGAACTGGGAGTTAAGAATGCCAGACAGTCACTATGAGTTCCTTACAGAGTCACTGTAGGAAAGACACGGAGTCACCATACCAAAAAAAAAAAAAAAAATTTTGCATTCAACCATTCAACTAGACTCTGTCTGATTACCTCCATTAATACGTGTTTCCTTTGCCATGAGGCCAGAAAACTCAGATGGTGTCTGGTTAACATTATTGAACGTTTGTGATCAAAGATTTTATAGCAGAATCGTAATCAGAAGGAGGGAATGACAAAATCATTTTGATTCTCCTGGTATCTAGATTTCTGTGAGGTGACCCACACAGGCCATTCACACTTCAGAGTACTTTTTGAACTGTGAAGTAACTGATTCCCTGAAGTCACCTTCAGGTCACACTAATAGCTTAGTAAGCACCTTAGCAGAGGGATTTTTCTTAGGCATTAAGTTCTTTTAGATAATTATTTATATGCAGAAGTTTTGAGAAGCAGAAACCCCAGGATATGACTAGAGGCTGTTTTAGCATGTGTCCTTGTTGATTCTGTTTCTGTAACCAAGGGAGTCTGCTCCAGCCTGCTCCTGCTTTGATGTTACCTTATGATAAGAAATTAACATTACAATGACTTATATAACCTGTTTTCACTGTCCCCTCTTTGGAATTCTTTCCTGATTTGTTCAGGTGATGCTGCCCAATTCAAATCATATTTACACACAATACACATATTCTGTTACACTAATTTTTGGTGTTTCTCTGAGCAATTTAGGTTTTTGACTTTTTTTT
>NW_004443989.1:14485860-14500639 GCF_000243295.1 Trichechus manatus latirostris
TAGTGAACCATATTGATTCTCTTCTCCTTTCCTTTTGTGTATATTTCTTAGATTTTTCTTTGTGGTTACCTTGATGATTACATTTAAAATCTTATATTTATAACGACCTGCTTTAAATTGATACCTACTTAACTTCAATAACATACAAAAAGAGTATAATTATGCTGTTTCTCCCTCTCCTTATTTTTGTTGTTGTTATCACCTATTCCATACTAATACACCATGAACCCTATCTTAGTTATCCAGTGCTGTTAAAACAGAATACCACAACTGGATGACTTTAACAAACATAAATTTATTCTCCTACTGTCTAGGAGACCAGAAGTTTTAATTCAGGCGCAGCTCCCAGGGAAGTCTTTCTCTTTTTGTTCTGGGGAAATGTGCTTGCCATCAATCTTCCACTGGTCTAGAAGCTTCTCAGTGCAGGGACCCCAGGTAAAAAGGAAGCATCCTCTCCTGATTCTTCATTCTTAGTGGCATGTGATCCCTCTCCTCTCTGCTAGCTTCTCTCTTTTATATCTCAAAAAGATTGACTTAACATGAAACCTAATCCTGTAGATTGAGTGCTGGTCTCATTAACATAGCTGTCTATTATCTTACCTCATTAACAGCATAGAGGATAGGATTTACAACACAGGATAATCACATCGGATTACAAAATGGTGGACAATACACAATACTGGGAATCATGACCAAATTAAGTTCATACGCATTTTTTGGTGACACAATTCAATCCGTAACAAGCCCCATAACATAAATTTATACTTATTTTTATACATTTATCACAAATCATACAGGACATAACAATTAGAATTATCAAGCAAAGATACTTTAAAACTTGCCCTTATGCTTACTCATGCAATAGCCACTAGTGGAGGAAATCTATTTTTCTATGGTTGACTTCGAGTTACTTTCTCATTTATTTTTATTTTTTTATTTTATTGTATTTTAAATGAAAGTTTACAATTCAAGTTATTCTCTCATACAAAAATTTATACATACATTGTTATGTGACCCTAGTTGCTCTCCCTATACTTTGACAGCACACTCCTCCTTTCCACCCCTGATTTCCCATGTCCACTTAACCAGCTTCTGACCTGCTTTGCGTTCTCATCTCACCTACAGACAGGAGCTACTCATTTAGTCTCATGTATCTACTTGAGCTAAGAAGCACACTCTTTACGAGTATCATTGTATGTCACATAGTCCTGTATAATCTTTGTCTGAAGAGTTGGCCTTGGGAATGGTTTTAGTTCTGGGTTGACAGACAGTCCAGGGGCTATGCTTTCTGTGGTTCCTCCAGTGTCAGTCAGACTATTAAGTCTGGTATTTTTGCTAGAATTTGAGTTCTGCACCCTGCTTTTCTCCTGCTCCATCAGGGACTCTCAGTTGTGTTCCCTGTCAGGGTTGTCATTGGTAGTAGCTGGGCACCATCTAGTTCTTCTTGTCTCAGGCTGATGCAGTCTCTGGTTTATGTGGCCCTTTCTGTCTCTTGGGATAATACTTTCCCTGTGTCTTTGTAATTCTTCATTCTCCTTTACTCCAGGTGAGTTGGGACAAATTGATGCATCTTACTTGACCACTCGCTAGCTTTTAAGACCCCAGAAGCCACTCACCAAAGTAGGATGCAAAACATTTTCTTCATAAACTTTGTTATGCCAGTTGACCTAGATGTCTCCTGAAAACATGGTCCCTAGACAACCTCCCCTGCTACTCTGTCCCTCCAAGTGTTTGGCTGTATTCAGGAAACTTTTTCTCTTTGATTTATTCCAGTTGTGCTGACTCCCCTTGTACTGTGGGCTGTTCTTCCCTTCACCGAAGATAATTCTTGTCTAATATCTACTTGGTGAATAACCCTCTCCCTCCCTCCCTCCGCTCATAACCATCAAATAATGTTTTCTTTGTTTAAACCTTTGCTTGAGTCCTTATAATAGTGGTCTTATGCAACATTTGTTCTTTTGCGACTGACTAAATTCTCTCAGCATGATGTCTTCCATATTCCTCCATGTTATAATTTGTTTCAGGGATTCATCATTGTTCTTTCTCATTGCATAGTATTCCATTGTGCAACTATACCATATTTTTTTATCCATTCATCAGTTGATGAGCACCTAGATTGTTTCCATCTTTTTGCTATCATGAACAGCACTCCAATGAACATGGGTGTACATATATCTATTCGAGAGACAGCTCTTATTTCTCTAGGATATATTACAGGTAGCAGGATTGCTGGATCATATGCTATTTCTATTTCTAGCTTTTTAAGGAAGCATCAAATCGATTTCCAAAGTGCTTGTACCATTTTATATTCTCACCAGCAGTGTATAAGTGTTCCACTATCTCCACAATCTCTCCAACATTTATTATGTGGTGTTTCTTTGATTAATTCTAGCTTTGTTTGGGCGAGATGATATCTCATTGTAGTTTCAGTTTGCATTTCTCTAACGGCTAATGATTATGAGCAGTTCCCCATGTTTCTGTTAGTCACCTGAATGTCTTCTTTGGCAAAGTGCTTGTTCATATCCTTTGCTCATTTTTTAATTGGATTATTTGTCTTTTTGTTGTTAAAGTTTTGCTGTATCTTGTAGATTTTAGAGATCAGACGTTTATTGGATTTGTCGTAGCCAAAAATTTTTTCTTAGTCTGTAGGTTGTCTTTTTACTCTTTTGGTGAAGTCTTTTAATGAGCATAAGTGTCTGATTTTTAGAAGATCTCAGTTATCTGGCTTATCTCCTGGAGTTTCTGTTTTTGGTTATGGTTTTATCCTGTTAATGCCGTGTATTAGGGCCTCTAGCATTGATCATATTTTTTCTTCTATGAACTTTACAGTTCTTGGCTTTATAGTTAGGTCTTTGATCGATTTTGAATTAGTTTTTGTGTATAGTGTGAAATGTGGACATCCAGTTTTGCCAGCACCATTTGTTGAAAAGACTGTCTTTTCCCCATTTGATAGACTTTGGGCCCATATCGAAGATCAGGTGACCGTAGGTGGATGGATTTACATGTGAGTTCTCATTCCCATTGATCAATGTGTCTGTCGTTGTACCAGTACCAGGCTGTTTTCACTACCATAGCTGTACAGTTTCTGAGGTCAGCTAGTGCGAGTCCTCCTACTTTATACTTCTTCTTCAATAGAGCTTTACTTACCCAGGGCTTTTTCCCTTTCCATATAAAGTTAATGATTAGTTTTTCCACCTCTTTAAAGAATGTTGTTGATATTTGGATCTGGATTGAAATGTATTTGTAAATTACTTTGGGTAGAATTGTCATTTTCACAATGTTGAGTCTACCTATCCATGAGTAGGATATGTTTTTCCATTTATTCAGATCCCTTAGAGTTTCTTGCAGTAGTGCTTTGTAGTTTTCTTTGTATAAGTCTTTTACATCCCTTGTTAGATTTATTCCTAAGTTTTTTGTTTGTTTGTTTGTTTGTGTGTTTTTTTAGGAGCTATAATAAATGGTATTCTTTTCCTGATTTCTTTTCATTGTTCTCTTTATTGGTCTATAGGAATCCAACTGATTTTTGTATGTTTATCTTGTATCCTACTGCTCTGCTGACTCTTTCTATTAGTTCCAATAGTTTTTTGTGGAACCTTGGGCTTTCTATGTATAGTATCATATCATCTTCAAACAGGGACAGCTTAACTTCATTATGAATTTGGATGCCCTTTATTTCTTTTTCTTGCCTTATTGCTTTAGCTAGAACTTCCAACACAGTATTAAATAGGAGTGGAGATAAAGGGCATCCTTGTCTTGTTCCTGTTCTTGAGTTGATTCTTTTCAGCCTCTCGCCATTAAGAAGGCTGGTGGCCATTTGTCTTGCATAGATACCCTTTATTATGTTGATAAATTTCCCTTCTATACTTATTTTATTGAGAGTTTTTATCAGGAATGTGTGTTGAACTTTGTCAATTGAGAAAATCTGTGATTTTCTGTGTCAGTTGAGATGATCATGTGATTCTTTTCTTTCCTTTCCTTTTATTTATGTGGTGGTCTGTAATTTTCCTTTTTTGTGGCATCTTTGCCTGGTTTTAGTATCAGGGTTATGCTGGCTTCACAGAATGAATTCATAAGTATCTCTTCCTTTTCTATGTTCTGAAATAATTTGAGTAGGACTAGTATAAGCTCTTTTCTGAATGTTTGGTAGAATTCTCCAGTAAAGTCATCTGGGTCTGGGCTTTTTTTTGGCTGTTGTTGAGAGTTTATTATGTTGTCAATATCTTCTCTTCTTATGGGTCTGTTTAGATTTTCAACGTCATTTTGTGTGAGTTTGGGTAGGTAGTGTGTTTCTAGAAATTTTTCCATTTCCTCTAGGTTTTCCAATTTTTGGAGTATAGTTTTTCATAATAGTCTATTATGAGCCTTTTTATTTCTTTTGGGTCTGTTGTAGTATACCCCATTTCATTTCTTATTTGGATTATTTAACTCCTCTCCTGTTTTTCTTTTGTCAGTTTGGGCAGTGATTTGTTGATTTTGTTGATTCTTTCAAAGAACCAACTTTTGATTTGTTGATTCTTTCTATTGTTTTTCTATTCTTTATTTCATTTATTTCTGTTCTGATTGTTATTATTTCCTTTTTTCTAGTGGCTATGGGCTTTTTTTTTGCTGTTCTCTTTCTATTTGTTCAAGTTCTATAGTTAATGTTTTGATTTTGTCCCTTCTTTTTTGATGTGTGCATCTATTGTTATAAAATTTCCTCTGAGGTCTGCCTTTGCTATGTCCCAAAGGTTTGTTATGATGTATTTTCATTCTCGTTTGAGTCTAGGGAATTTTTTATTCCATCTCTGGTCTCTTCTATTACCCAGTGATGTGTAAGCAGGGTGTTATTCAGTTTCCATGTAATTGATTTTTTTTTCCTTGCTCTTCCTGTTGTTAATTTCTATCTTGATGGTGTTGTGGTCGGAGAAGATACTCTGTATTATCTCATCATTTTCAATCTTGTTGAGGATTGCTCTGTGGCTTAACATATGGTCTATTCTGGGGAACATTCCATATGTATTGGAAAAGAATGTGTACTTTGCAGCTGTTGGGTGGAGTGTTCTATATATGACTATGAGGTCAAATTGGCTGATAGTGCCCTTTAAGTTTTCTGTATCACTGCTGAGTTCCTTTCTAGATGTTCCATCCTTTACCAAGAGTGGTGTGTTGAAGTCTCCTACTATTCTTGTGGAACTGTTATCTTCCCTTTTCAGTGCTGTTAGCGTTTATGTATTTTGGAGCTTGTCATTGGACGTGTAGATGTTTATTATTGTTATGTCTTCATGATGGATCATTCCCTTAATCATTCTATAGTGTCCTTTGTCTTTTATGGTGGATTTTGTTTTAAAGTCTATTTTATCTGAGATTAGTATTGCCACTCTTGCTCTTTTTTGGTAGCTGTTTGCTTGATATATTTTTTCCATCCTTTGATTTTTAATAGATTTACATCTTTGTTTCTAAGGTATGTTTCTTGTAGACAGCATATTGATGGATCCCGTTTTTTATCCATTCTGTCACTCTCCATCTCTTTATGGGGGCATTTTGGCCATTTACATTCAGTGTAATTATTGATAGGTGTGTGTTTATTGCTGTCATTTTGTAGTTTTTTTTTTTTTTTTTTTTTTTTTGTGGTGCTGACATTTTCTTTGTTCCTGTTACTCTTCTCTGCTGAATTCCTTTTGTTTGTGGATTTTTTTTTCATTTCTTTTGGTTTTGTACATTTTGTTTTTACTGAGATCTTATGTTTTTCTTCTTCTCTTTGATGAGTAGGTTTGTTAACTCTTTGTGGTTACCTTGAAATTTACGCTTATCCTTCTAGGTTTGAACCAATCTATTATTTCTTGGTATTGCCTTGCCTTACTCTCAATTAGAAGGTTCTAGACCTACACCATTTATTCCCTCTTTTCTTGTTCTGATGCTATTGTCATTTACAGATTAACCTCTCTGGTTGTCTATTGTAATTCTTTTGGTTTGGATAGTCCTTGAAAATTTATTTACTAGATTGGTATCTGGCTAGTACAATCCTGTGTCCTAGATTCAGCCTGTAGTCTGATGTTTGTTCTTAGATCAAAGGACTCCCTTTAGTAATTCTTGTAAGTTTGGTTTGGTTTTTACATAGTCCTTTAATTTCTGTTTGTCTGGAAATGACCTAATTACACCATGATATTTGAATGAGAGTTTTGCAGTATATATTATTCTTGGCTGTCAGTTTTTTTTTTTTTCTTTCAAGATTTTATATATGTCATCCCATCTCCTTCTTGCCTGCACGATTTCTACTGAATAATCCGAGCTTAGTCTTATTGTTTCTCCTCTGTATGTGACTTTTTGTTTTCCTCAAACTGCTCTCAAGATTCTTCTTTTGTCTTTGGTTTGAACGACTGTGATTATGATATGCCTTGATGATTTTCTTTTGAATCTCTCCTATATGAGGTTCATTGAGTTTCTTGGATGGTCAGCTTTTCATCTTTCATAATATTGGGGAAGTTTTCTTTCAGCAATTCAGTGATCCTTTCTGTGTTTTCTGTTTTCTCCCCCGTTCTGACACTCTGATCCCTCGAAGATTTTTGCTTTTGATTGTGTCCCACATAATTCTCAGGGTTTCTTTATTTTTCTTCATTCTTTTTTCTGATTTTTCCTCAGAGTTGTATCCAAGTGTTAGTCTTCAATTTTGCTGATCCTGTCTTCCATTGTTTCAAATGTGCTCCACAGTACTTTTATGACACTGTCCGTTTCTGAAATCTTGTTGTTTATTTTTTGGATTTCTATTTGCTGTTTTTGTATGATTTTCTAGTTGTGGATTTATTTTAACATTTTGTTCCTTTTTTTTTTTTTTTTTGAATTCTTCCATTTTTTGTCTGTGTTTTCCATGAATTTGTCTGCCTTTTTCATGAATTTATCTATTTTTTTCCCTCATTTTTGTCTTTTTTTGCTTGAACTCTTTGATAATTGTGAGTATCAGGTAGTTCTACTGCCTTTTCTTCCACTGGAAAGTCATCTACTATTTTATTTTGAATGCCAACTGGAATAATCCTGTCCTGTTTTTGTGTATGTTTTAATATTGTCTGCTGTTTCAGCACTTTCAGTATTTATTTTTCTCGTTTATTGACTGCAGATTTGTTTATTTCATCCTGCTTTTTTCTTTTATTTGGTTATGTCTGAGCTGGTGGGCTGTGCATTCTTTGTTGTTTGCTTGCCTGTGGACATGATACTTTTCACCTTCTCTTATGGGTAGGGTCAATCACTCAGGTATTGTATAGCAGGTCAGGTCCAGCTGAAGGGGAGGGGCTGGGATGGGTTGTTTGTGGCATGTAGTAGTGCCTACAGTGTGGGCCAGTAATCAGTGCATGAAGGTTCCGGTAGGCTGTGATTGTGTTGTTTGGGAGTGTGATGTTCAGTGCATGTGCAGGTAGGCAGAAAGGAGGGGGAAGATTGTGATGTGTGGAGCTAAGATGGGTATGGGAAGGAGGAATGAGAGTAGAAAGGAACAGGTGCCAAAAACATACACACAAGCAAACAAAAAAGAGTGTTAAGGGAGCTTGCTGTTGGAGTAGAGAGATGAGAGATGGTAGTTCTGTCTCCTGCTGGAAACTCTGTGAACTCTAATAGTAACCTTTAAATAGAGAAATCTGGAAAAAAAAAAAAAAAAGCCCTTTTTCAGCCAGGTGATCAACATCAACATTCATAAGTCATGTCAATAAGTGTATAACCTTGATATGATGAGATTAGAAGAGCATTTATAGATCTTTATCCCACAAACCTATAATCCATCTCTAATCATGAGAAAACACCAGATAAATTTCAATACATGAAATTTCTACAAAATATCTGACCAGTACACCTCAAAACTGATGAAGTAAAAACAAAGAAACAAACAAGAATATTTTTATAAATTATCACATACAAGAAGAGGCCAAGGAGTCACAAAGATTAAAAGTAATGTGCCACCCTAGATAGGATCCTGGGACAGCAAAACGACATGAGGCAATTACTAAGGAAATCTGAATAAAATATGGACTATAATTAATAATAGAATATCAATATTTGTTCATTGGTTGTGACTAATATAGCATACTAATATAAAATTATAATATGAAGAACTCTGCAGTGGTGGGGTAGGGGTATACGGGATCTTTCTGTTTTAATTTCATAAATTATTCATAAATCTAAAACTATTCTAAAAAACAAAAATCTATTTAAGAAAAGCTCTGAAAAGAATAGAGTCAGTTGCTTCTCTGCCGTATTATATTAAGTGTTTTGATTAAACTGGCCCAAACTCTCTCAGAGTTTCTCACTACCTCTTCCCCAAGAAACTGTGTGGTTCTTTAAAGGAAGTTAATTAAGTCTCTGCAAACACCTTGAATCATTTTAGGGTGATTTCCCACAGTCTCAGAGGAAACCTGGGACCCCATCCTCATATATAAGCCCTGCCCAGTCTGTTATTTCAAGTAGAGAGTGATGCAGAGTAAAAAGCTATAATTTCTTATTTTTCCAATTGTAAGGAACCTAGGAAGCACTGAGGTAGACTAAGATTATATTCATTCTATGTTTTGGGTGTTAAAATATTTCTGAGAAAAATTCTGGTTTTAAAGGCTTAAAAATTGTGGATTTTTTAAATTAATTTTCTTGGTGTGGGATTTTTATTTCCACTTTAAATTTGAGTGAGCCACAAAATTAAATATCTGGGATATTCTCTTCTAACCTAGCAGTAATTACGTGTGATGGTTAAGATTGTGTGTCAGCTTGGTTGGGCCATGATTCTCAATGTTTTGGCAGTTATGATGCAGTTTGGTAGGTATGTAATGATGTAATCATATCCATAATGAGATCTGATATAATATAATCACCTTCATGTTGAGGTCTGTTATGAGAAGACAATCAGTTGAACGGAAGTTTCCTTGGAGGTGTAGCCTGCAGTCAATATAGGTGGATTTTTCTGACAAGGCTCTCTGGCTTTTACTCACTCAGTCTTGCAGCAGGCCGTTGTTCATCTGACCTCCAGTTTTTAGGACTTGACCTACTAGCTTACCTGTTGATATTGGTATTTGTCAGCCTTTGCAGCCTGTGAGCCAGAGTTCTGCTGTCTGGCCTGCTGATCTTGGGTTCTGCACCCTTGCAGCTGAAATATTCCTCTCCAACCACACCTGTGGACTTGCTTTCCAGCACCTACAGCTGAGTAAACCATTTCCTTGATATAAATCTCTCTATAATTATATCTAAGGACATCATACTTGGTAAAGTAGAGGGTCAGCAAAAAAGAGGAAGACCTTCAAGGAGACAGACTGACATAATGGCTGCAAGAATGGGCTCATACACAGCAATGATTGTGAGAATGGTGCAGGACCAAGCAGAGTTTCATTCTGTTGTGCATAGGATCGATAAGAGTAGGAACTGATTGAATGGCACTTAACAACAGCATATGTATATTTATATCCTTCATTGACTTTGCTTTTCTAGAGAACCCAGCGTAAGATATTAATATCAAGCACTGAATGTGTTCCCCCAAAATGTGTGTCAACTTGGCTAGACCATTATTCCCAGTACTGTGTGGTTGTCCTCCATCTTGTGATTTGATGTAATTTTCCTAAGTGTTGGAAATCCTAATCTCTGCTTATGATTAGTAAGGCAAGATTAGTTTATGTTAAAGAGGATTAGGATGGGATGTAACACAATTACTCAGGTCATATTCCTGATACTATGTAAGGAGAGTTCTCCTGGGGTGTCGCCTGCATCACCTTTTATCCTACAAGAGATAAAAGGAGAGAGAAACCAGCAGAGAAACAGGGACCTCGCACCACCAAGAAAGAAGCTCCGTGACCTGAGCACATACTTTGGACCCAGGGTCCCTTCAATGAGAAGGGGCTAGACTAGTAGAAGATGGATGACAAAGGCCTTCTTCCAGAGCCAACAGAGAGATAAAACCTTCCACTGGAGCTGGCACCTAACTTTGGACTACTAGCCTCCTAGACAGTGAAAGAATAAACTTCTGTTCAATAAAGCCATCCATTTGTATTTCTGTTATAACAGCACTGGATAAGATGCTACTTGTCAACACTTTAAAGTTTTGTTTATAGTTTATTTCTCCACTTTCTGCCCATAGACCTACAGGTTGGTTGTAGACCATGCTGTTGTCCCACGCAGAGGTCCCTTGGTGCCTGCAGCATCCATCTCCCCATGCTGGTCTGGTGTCCTCTTCTCTGTAGAAACATACTCATTCAAAGAATTCATTGAGGGTGTGTGCTGTATCCCTGTTTCTCCTGGGTAGGCCCGGGGTGCACAAGTCCAACCTGCACCACAGAAAGACAAGCTGTGTAGGGGGAAGGTCTGAGGCAGAATTAGTCGTCCAATCTGGCCCCTCTGGTGATATGACCTGTCATCTCAAAACAGCTCATCCCTTGGAAGACAGGGCAGAGTGGCAGCCCGGGGACAACAGGGACTTTCCCTCAATGGGACCCTGAAGACATACAGACATATGTCAAACAGTCCTTGTAATCAGGCCCATGTACTAATGGCACCACTTTGCCCTGTAGGGAAAGTGGTACAGACTGCAGGTTCCTCATACAGCACCTTGGTACATCTCACACCTTGGCCTTTCCAATACTGACTCCCTTCCAAAAAGAGTTTCAAGTTCTCACTCCAGTCACCACCTCTCCTCTCCCAATCCTCCTCTTCTACTCTGTCACTCCTAGAACAATTGAATTCCCTGGGCCTCCAATTTCCCCTCTTCTCCACAGTCATTTCTCCCACAAATCACTTCCTTATCATTCAGCATGAAGGGAAGTGGCTCTGTCCATCACTATAGTGAGCTCCTCCCCTGCCTGAATGTTTTGAGCTGAACGAAACTGGAAATACAAACCAATCCACACTATCCTGATGACTGGAGTCTCTGCTAATTCATGAGCAACTACCTAAAACAGTCCTGACTTCTGCCATATAATAATGTGTCATTTCCTCTTGATCATATCTCCCTTTACTGCTCAGAGAATTGTTTCATGCCACCTACACTCCTCTCGAAGCTCCAGTGCTCCCTCCACCCTACACTGTCCTCCTAACACAGGTTTTTCCTTAAAAATCTAAGCAGACATCTCTGTGCATCCCCAGGAAAACACACCATCCAGTCTTCTATCCAATCTCAACCTGCTCAGACAGGAAAGGGAGACACTCCATGAAATCTCACTACACTATTAAGTTTGTTTCATTCCAAAAGACTGTACACAAAACACAAGATGACGACAATTCCATATTGGGAACAAATAAGCATAATTTACAACTGCTATCTTCTCCTGAGTATACTTTTTCTTCCATTTTTTCATGTATATGAAAACAAAAATCCCAGACTTTTGTTCTTTAATTGTCAAAAAACTCTTTATTTTCCCTGTCCTTTGTTCTGTGTCCCCAAAAGGAACCAGGACCCCAACTATTCCTTCACTGTGCACACAATGTTTCAGTTGGAAACAAGCAGTATGACTGCAAAATATTGGTCTGGTTCTTGCCAAGAGAGGACTTTGTAGGGTTAGTGGTGACCCCGACTGTGTGAATGTGGTTCCGTGCTGTGCAGACCCTGCACATTGCACCCACACAAGATCTTGTGGGCAGAAGCAGGAGAGAAGGCAGGAGTACTACCTAGAGTCACAGGTCAGAGGAAGGCTTGGCCACACCTGGAACAGAAACAACTTGGGCCAGGGTTGGAAGTTTCCCCATCCCCAGCATCCAGCACCAGGAAACCCCAGGGACTGTCATTGAGTTCAGCCTCTTGTACCCACATGATCACACATATGTGAATCTCCCTGGCTGCTGTCAGGGAAATCCATGTCCCAGGCTTGGCCTCTGTGGTGGTCTTCATCCTCCAGACAGCCATGCAAAAGCTGTGGACACTCCACTGCCTCCTGGCAGTCCCCCTGTGTGAGTGTCTCAGGGTCTCCAGGACTTACAGGCATTTGAGTGTAGGAGAGACTGACTCACCTTGACCCTTCTTTTCCCCAGATGTCCCCTCTGAGCCAACATTGCAGGAGTCAGTCTCAGGGCTGGTGAAGCCCTCACAGACTCTGTCCCCTACCTGTTCTTTCTCTGTTGGCTCTCTCACCAGTAGCTACTACTGGAACTGGATATGCTAGTGTCACGGGAATAGGATAGAGTGGATGGGGTACTGGAGAGAGCGCACAGGCTACAACCCAGCTTTCCAAGGCCGCATTTCCATCACTGCTGACCAAAAACCAGTTCTCCCTACAACTGAGCTGTCTGACAACTGAGAACACAGCCATGTATTACTGCACAAGAAACACAGTGAGGGAAAGTCAGTGAGAATCCAGACACAAACCTCCCCTGTATAGAGGGGACTGGACAGTAGGGGACACTCAAGATGACCAAGCACAGGGCACCAGCCCCAGGAGAGGTGCCAAGGAAATCAGGGATGGTCTTCCTGTCAGTATCAAGGGTGTCCTCTAACTCCTGCCTGTTTCCCCGGTGACCTACTTTCTTTCTCACCTGGGTTCTTCCTTATTTCAGTCCCAGTGAGTCTTTAGGGTCATGCAGAGCCTGCATTTTTTTTCGAACTAAAAGGGAAGAGTGATTACATGACCCAGGCTCTCCCTCCCCTTACTTATTTCCTTGATTTTGTTCTGATTCTGACCTTTTCTACCTAATCTGAACAGTAACTGAAGTGCTACCAGAAACCCAGTGATAATCTGTGTCAAATAGTGACTTTCTGTACTTTACTAAAAGTTAAACCCAAGTTGAGAAAGAATGAGTAATTGATACTCCACATTTTATTTTCTTTTTCACATAATCTTTATTAAGAAATGCTTTATGTTTACCAAAAAACTGAATGAAAATACTAAGAATATCATATTACTTAATCTGTGAGTCAACTTTCCAACTGTGATGAGGCCGACTCCCATGATTCACCTTCGATTTACTTATTCTTTCACTTCCACTATACATATATAGTGGAGCCCTGCTGGCAAAGTGGTTAAGAGCTTGACTGCTATCCAAAAGGTCAGCAGTTTGAATCCACGAGCTTCTCCTTGGAAACCCTATGGGGCAGTTCTGCTCTGTCCTAAAGGGTCAATATGAGTCTCAATTGACTTGACAGCAACAGGTTTGGTTTGGTATACATGTATAAATGTATCACAATTGTTAAGCTGTAAAACTAAGTGAAACAACCTTATCAACCACATTACAGTGTTTATGTAAAGACCTTTAACCTTCAGTCCTAAACACTTAGCTCATTTCTAATGATTTTGTTTTTCTATTGTTGAGTTTATATTTGGATACAACTCTTTTAGCAGACCTATTTTTTTGAAAAATTTTCATCTTCACCTGTGTCTTTTCATTCTCTTAATAGTCTCTTTCACAGAGCAAAACTATGTAAATTTTGTAATCTCCTATTTATCTTTTTTTCTTTTATGGATTATGGTTAAGGTGTTACATCTAAACTCATCACAAAATACAAGGTCACCCAGAATTTCTCCCATGCGATTCTAGAAGATTTAGGGTTTTATGTTTTATCCTCAGGTCTATAATCCACTTTGAGTTATTTTTGTGAAAGGTGTACGATATGTCTAATTTTATTTTGATTTCATTTGTTTTCAGTTGGTTTAGCACCATTTGATGAAAAGACTATTGTTGCTTTTTTCCATTGTAATGTCTTTGCTCTTTTCTCAAAAATCTGTTTACTATATTTCTGTGGATCTATTTCTTAGCTCTCTATTCTGTTCCATAGGTCAGTATGTCTGTTATTTCACCAATAACATAATATTTTGATTAGTCTAACTTAAAAGCAAACATTAAGATTGGATAGTATGAGTCTTCCAAAGTTGTTGTTCTTCTTCAGTTTTGTTGCCTATACTAGGTCTCTTACCTTTCATATAAACACTAGAATTAGTTTGCTGATTTCAGAATAACACCTTGATGAGGTTTGATTGGTATTGTATTAATCTTAGATTCTAGTGAGAAGAATTGACACCTTAACAATATTAACTTCCCAATCCATGTAATAGATTATCTCTCTAATTTAGATGTTATTTGATCACAGTTTTGCAGTTTTCTGTATATATGTCATATATATTTTGTTAATTTTATATACAAGGATTTTTTGAGAGATTCTATTACAAATTGTATTTTTTAATTTTTATTGTACTTTGTATGAAAGTTTACAGAACAAATAGTTTCTCATTAAACAGTCAGTACACATATTGTTTTATGAAATTTGTTAACGTCCCCACGACGTGTCAACACTCTCCCTTCTCGACCTTGGAGGACCTTTTTTTTTTTTTTTCCTGGTGAAAATATACATAGTCAAAGATACACCATCTCAAAAACTTTCTACATGTACAATTCAGTGACATTGATTACATTCTTCCAGTTGTGCTGCTATTTTCACTATCCTTTTCCAAATTATTCCATCATCAGTATCTTCAACTCACTATCCTCTAGGCTTCCCATCAAACCTTTTGATTTGCTGTTGTCAATTTGATCTCACATAGATAAGTCTTTTTTTTTTTTTTGTACTTTAAATGAAGGTTTACAGAACAAATAGTTATTCATTAAACAGTTAGTGCCCATATTACCCTATGACAATGGTTAACAACCCCATAACATGTCAACACTGTCCCTTCTCAACCTTGGGTTCCCTATCACCAGCTTTCCTGTCCCCTCCTGCCTTCTAGTCCTTGTCCCTGGACTGATGTGCCTCATTAGTCCTGTTTTGTTTTATGGGGCTGTCCAATCCCAGGCTGAATGGTGAACCTCGGGAGGGCCTTCATTACTGAGCTAAAAGGGTGTGCAGGGGCCATACTCTCAGGGT
>NW_004443989.1:14500761-14525151 GCF_000243295.1 Trichechus manatus latirostris
CGGTCACCATCTAGTTGTCCTGGACTCAGTCTGGTGGATGCTGTGGTAGATGCGGTCCATCAGTTCTTTGGACTAATCTTTCTCTTGTATATTTAGTTTTCTTCAATCTCCTTTGCTCCCAAAGGGGTGAGACCAGTGGAGTATCTTAGATAGTCCCTCAGTCTTCTAAGACTCCAGACGCTACTCACCAAGAAAGAATGTAGAACATTTTCTTTATAAACTGTTTTATGCCAATTGAGCAAGAGGTTCCCCAAGACCATGGTCCCACAGCCCTCTGCCGAGCAGTTCATTCCCTCAGGGAGTTTGGTTGTGTCTGTGGAGCTTCCATGACCTTTCATTGTACAAGTTGTGCTGGTTTCCCCAGTATTGTGTAATGTCTTACCCTTCACCAAAGTTATCACTTATCTACTGTCTATTTAGTGTTTTTCCATCCCTATCTCGCCCCTGTGGTCTTATTTCTCTAGGATATTATTCCTAGGAGTGGGATTGCTGGATGATATGGTATTTCTATTTCTAGCTTTCTAAGGAAGCGCCATATCATTTTCCAAAATGGTTGTATCATTATGCATTCCCGCCAGCCGTGCATAAGAGCTCCAATCTCCCTGCAGCCTCTCCAACATTTGTTATTTGTTAATTTGCGGCAGTAATGCCAGGGTGAGATGGTATCTCATTGTGGTTTTAATTTGCATTTCTCTAACGGCTAGTGATCACGAGCGATTCCTCATGTGTCTGTTGGACGCTAGAATGTTTTCTTTGGTGAAGTGTCTGTTCATATCCTTTGCCCTTTTTTAAATTGGATTGTTTGTCTTTTTGTTGTAGAGGTGTTGGATTTTCTTGTAGATTTTAGAGATTAGACCTTTGTCTGACTTGTAATGTGCAAATTTTTTCCCAGTCTGTAGATTATCTTTTTACACTTTTGGTGAAGTCTTTTGATGAGCATAAGTGTTTAATTTTTAGAAGATCCCAGTTATCTAGCTTATCTTCTGGAGTTTGTGTGTTGTTGGTTATGCTTTGTATCCTGTTAATGCCATGTATTAGGACCTCTAGTGTTGATCCTATTTTTTTGTTCTATGAACTTTATAGATTTTGGCTTTATATTTAGGTCTTTGATCCATTTTGAATTAGTTTTTATAGATGGTGTGAAGTATGGGTCCTGTTTCATTTTTTTGCAGATTGACATCCAGTTTTGCCAGCACCATTTGTTAAAAAGACTGTTCCCCATTTGATGGGCTTGGGGTCCTTATCAAAGATCAGGTGACCGTAGGTGGATGGATTTACACCTGGGTTTCAATTCTGTTCCACTGATCAATGCCTCTTTCGTTGTACCAGTACCAGGCTGTTTTGACTACCATAGCTGTATAGTAGGTTCTGAGGTTAGTTAGTGAGAGCCCTCCTACTTTAAGACCTCTACTTATCCGGGTCTTCTTCCATTTGCATATAAAATTAATGATTAGTTTTTCCTTCTCTTTAAAGAATGTTGTTGCTATTTGGATCGGGATTGCTAGTATTTGTAAATCGCTATGGGTAGAATTGTCATTTTCACCATCTTGAGTCTACCTATCTATGAGCATGGCATGTTTTTCCATTTATGCAGGTCCCTTTGGGTTCCTTCCAGTAGTGTTTTGTAGTTTTCTTTGTATAGGTCTTTTACATCCATGGTTAGATTTATTCCTAAGTATTTTCTATTTTTAAGGGCTATTATAAATGGTATTGATTTCCTTTTCATCATTGTCTTTATCGATGTAGAGGAATCCAACAGATTTTTGCATGTTTATCTTGTGTCCTGCTACTCTGCTGAATCTTTCTATAAGACCCTCCCTACCCAGGAGCCCACAGCATGTCTCACTCAGCTCAACTGCACCTCACTCATCTTCAGCATCATACAAATCCACGCCTATTTCGATTTTCTTACTTGTGATTTTGAGGTCAAAGATGCTAACTTACACCCCTATTTATTCTCAGCGCCACTGGGCTGTCTTGAGGTGTAGGTTGGGTATTTGTATGCACAAAATTCTGGAATGTGGACCCCATGAGTGCAAATATTTTCTGGTCTCTTTTAGTCACTGATAAGTCCTCAGAACAGAAGATTGCCTGGTGTGTGATCAGCTCTCAGAATTAGTGAATAAATGAGTGAATTAAATCCAATCAATCAATACAGTTATTCTGGAGCTCTGTGATTGATGTATGACTGAAAACTCTGGAATTGGGGATACTCTGCACTCAGCCCATACCTCGGGATTCCATCACTTCTGCCTCTGCCACCTGCCTAAGTCCAACTTTCTGCAAGAGCCTGCTTTGTAGAACTCCCTTATGGAGATATGGCCCCAGCACTTCCGTGAGCTATTTATGATCCCCAGACTTACATCAGTCAGTGCTGCTCATGGGCAAATTTCACGGTTAGTTTCCTGTTAAAATACAAACCCCTTGCCAAGGAAATCCAGAGCCTGCTGAATCTTGACTGAGTCAGGGCAATCTTACTCTAGAATCATGTGCCTTCTTCCTCATCTTTCGACTGGTCGTGCACGGTCTTCAGTCATGTCAGTGTCAGGGAGGTAAAATGAATCAGAGTGGATTTACAGATGGACAGGGTATTTAATGTGCTTGTTTCCCTTTTTCTCAAGGTTCCCTCTTCCAGGTGAAGCTACAGGAGTCAGGCCCTCAAGTGGTGAGGTCCTCACAGACCTGTACTCTCTCATGCACCAGTCAGACTGGTGACTCAGTCTCCAGTAGCACTGCTACTTGGAGCTGGGTTAGGCAGCCCCAAGGCAGGGAGATTCAGTGGATAGGAAGGATGCACTACAGGCCTGGGTAGTACAAACAGTATGCACAGTCTTTTCAAGGCCATCAAGACATCACCCCAGACACATTCAAGAACCAGTTCTTTCTGCAGCTGAGCTCTGTGGCCACTGAAGACACTTCCAAGTATCACTGTGCTGGAGACACAGTGAGAGGAAGTCATTGTGAGCCCAGACACATATCTCCCCTGCATGGTGACAGGAGCACAGGGCAAACACAGGGCTCCATATTCAGGAGCAGGTGCAGAATTGAGAAAAGATGGCATTTCTTGCTGTGTTTTGATTTAGTTTTATTCCCTGATCAGGAAACAAATTTACAGGAAAATTCACAATTCCAAGATTGAATTATTTTCAATTAATTTTAAAAAATTAATACTATGTGTTTCTTTACACTGTTTAGTGGAGTGTGCAGGCAGCCATCAATCACATGCTACTTCAACAAAGATTTTTTTAAAACAATTTGTTTTGTGATATAGGAAAAACAAGTTTGCTTTTAGATTGTCATTTACTTTGACAATTCTCTCTCTCTTTTTCAGAAAATAGACTTTTCCATTCATACCTTCTCCATCTGCACATCCTTATGTGTCCTATAAAATCTATGTTAGGCAAACTTCACATAAAATAAAATTAACCATTTAAAAATTTACAACTTAGTGACATTTAGTAATTCACTCTGTTTAGTATCGGTCAACTCTATCTAGTCCCAATACATTTTCATCACTCCAAATGGAAAGTTTGAAACTATTGATCAGTCACTCTACTTTATTCATCCAAATCCTGGCAACCACTAAACTGTGTGTTCCAAAAATCATATCAACCTTAGAAGATATGTATGAAGTCTGTGGGACCCATGTAATATGTAGAGCAGAAGTTTCCATGATCCTAAGCAGAAGTTTGTGTTTCTCTGTATGCAGACTTCTGTTCTTAACATACCATTAGTATAGGGAAATGCCTTTAGTGTTGAATTCTGTGTGCTATTGGGAAGGTGTATTATGAGATTGTTAACACAAATCTACATCCAAATGCCCTTACTTTCTCTTTTGAGTGGAGGGAGGCGTATATAATAATTTACTCATAAACCAAAACCAAACCATTGACACTGAGTCGATTTTGACTCAATGATTCTATAGGGCAGACAAAAACTGCATCATATAGTTTCCAAAGAGTGCCTGGTGGATTCAAACTGCCAACCTTTTGGTTAGCAGCCATAGCTCTTAACCACTATGCCACCAGGGTTTCCAATTTACTCATGACTTTGCCTTTGATGTTCAGGACTCCTGGATTGTCATATACAATTGATTCATTTGTTTTTTTGTTTTTTTTTTTTTTCTTTTTTTTTGGCTCTATGTTGTAAAAGGGACCACCAGAAGTGTCTCACTACTCTGCCATCTTGACCCCATGTCCCAGAGTTATTTTTCATAACTATATTATGGTGATGGTTTCTAAGGCATAGGGGCACAGAGGTAAATGCCCTTCTCATTATATTTAATCAAGGGTTCTATATCAATATGACCTGTCACTGTTGATGTTGACCCCAGTTACCTGGTTAAGGTAGAGTTAGTGAAATATATCCAGTGGAAATTTACACTTTTTTCATTCTTCTATTCAGTAGTCTTTGACATGAAACCAAGTTTTTTAAATAAGAGAAATAGGAGAGATGAAGGCAGGAGGAGGAGAGAGTCCTAGGGAAAACAATTTGCCTATAGAGAAGAACAACAAAGATCAGGTTGGAAAAAGAAAAAGAGACAAGAAAATAAATCTCTGTTCCTTTGAATTTTAAATACTTGATCCCCGCCCCTGAAGCAGTGCCCCTGTGTTCTGGGATCCTGAGCACCCCCTTGCAACCTGCTTCCTACAGGAGAGGTTTATGTCTACATTTACACTACCTTCCTCTCACTGTGTGCATCCTGCACAGTAATGCATGGTTGTTTCCTTGGCAGTCACGGAGCTCAGCTGTAGGGCAAACTGGTTTGGGGCTGTGTCTCTGGAAATGGAACTGCAGCTCTCAAGGGATGGGTTGTAGTAAGTGTTCCCATCATAACATATATAACCAATCCACTCCAGTATTTTCGCCATGGGCTGACAGATCCAACTCTAACAGTAACTACTGGTTGTGATGGAGAAGTCAGAGACAGCACACGACATAGAGAGGGTATGAGAGGATTTCAATGTTCCTGGGCCTGACTCCTTCAGCTGCATCTGGTACAGGATACCTGGGGATAAAGAGAACAACAGTGAGTCACAAGCAGACACATCAGCTCATGGTTCTTTCTTTGAAATCTTGGAAATCTTACCTGGGTCTGCAACCACCAGGCAGAGGAGGAGACACAGCCATGCAATATTTTTCTACTGGGGGTCCTGTCTTTCTAAGAGACCCCAGGCCAGAGTGAAAAATCACACCGACCTACTTAAGCTTAAGTCCTTTCCTCCCTCCATGACTGGAGATTCGCATGTAGGCAGTCCTGCAGCTATAAAAAAGAGAAACAGGGTGAGAAGGGAACTTGAATACAAGGGCCATATCTTCTTGAAGCCCTTCCACCCATTTCTCCAGTCCTGGCAGAAAAGAAATTGATTTATGTTCCCTGTAAGAAGGGAGTGGATAGTCCAAAAGAAATAAGAACTTCCAACACTGGGGTTGATTTTCCTATTTGTCCTGGGGAGTATCTTGGCATATACACAGTTCTGGATGATTTTGGAGTATAACTTGTTCCCCATATGCTTTCTATCTAACACACAGATGGAAGGGAGCCATGTTTGAGGGATCTGCCCAAGCCCCACACAGTGATTCTCCTGCTCTCCTGTGTGGTGATAGGATGTGCCCCAGTCTGTGAGATGCCTCTATTATCATGAACTCATGACAAAGTTATTTTCATGTATCTTGGAATATCAATTTTTCCTAAACTCACCAGTACAGAGGTTGATAGGAATTACACAAACGCTTTCACAACCACAGCACACAAAATGTTAAGTTCTACCATTGGAATGGAGACAAAAACAATTCTCAGAAGATCAATGTATTTCCTAAAGGATAATGAAGGAAGTATTGTGGAACTCCTATTATATAAGTGCATTTCTTTAAAATAAAGTAGTTTTAATAAGAAAGGCCAATTATCAATTGCTACCTGCAAACACAGGAAAATTCCCTGCACATAATATGTAATTTTGAAAACAGAAACTGCAAATTTGTTGCTGTCATTGCTTTAATTTCATTATGGTTAATACATATAGGATAAAATTGGCTGTTTTAACAATTTTTATCTGTAACTTCAGGTATCACTAATTACATTCACAATATTGCACAACAATCACCACTATCTATTTCCAAAATGATTTCATCAACACTTTCAGAACCTCTGTACCCGTTAGGAACCAACTCCTCCTTACTCTCCCCACAACCCATAATAACCACTAATCTACTTTCTGTCTCCATGAATTTGCCTATTTTAGATATTGCAAGTAAGTTTGAATCCACCAGCTGCTCCTTGAAACCCTATGGGTCATTTCTACTATGTCCTGTGGGGTCACTATGGGTAGGAATCCACTTGAGGGCAACAGGTTTGGGGCTTTTTTAAGAATGACTAATAAAATTGAACACATTTTCATGTGCTTATTGGTCATTTGTAAAAGTCTTTCAGAGAAATATTTTTAATATCCTCTGTTCTTATTTCAAATTGGTTATTTGTCTTATTGCTGAGTTTTAAGAGTTCTTTTTATATTCTGAATACCAGATCTTAATTAAATATTTGACTTTCTGTGTTACTTGGAAGGAATGCAGAAAGTTTTTTGTTTGTTTGTTTGTTTTGCTTTGCATTTACAAGAAAGAGACATGAAGACAGAAAAGAGGAGAGAGTCTCAGGGAAAGCCATTTGCTCAGAGAAAATAAACAAAGATCAGACAGTAAAGCCCCCTCTAAAAAAAATTCCTATTCCTTCATTCTTCAAACACTGTTCCTGCTCCTGGGGCTGGGTTGTTGAACTCAGTGGGTCCTGAGTTCTCCCTGCAGCCCAGCTACTTTCTGCCACCTCATGAAGAGGTTTGTGTCTGGGATCTTACTGACTTCCTTTCACTATGCCTTTCGCACAGTAATACACAGCCTTGTTATCAGTGGTCACAGAGCTCAGCAGCAGGGAAAACTCATTCTTGGATGTGTCTCTGGAAATGGAGCTGCAACTCTTGAAGAATGGGTTGTAGCCACTGCCACCATTATAACATATAACCCCAATCCACTGCAGCCCCTCCTCTGTGGACTGGCACATCCAGGACCAACAGTAACCACTGGTTGTGATGGAGAATCCAGAGAAAGCACAGGTAAGGGAGAGGGTCTGTGAGGGCTTCACCAGTCCTGGGCCTGACTCGTACAGCTGTATCTGGGACAGGACACCTGGGAACAAGGAAGACCACAGTGAGTAACAAGCAGTCACCACAACCCATAGCTTCGTCTCTGAAATCCTGGAAAATCTCACCTGGACTGCAGCAACCAGGCAGAGGAGGAGGCACAGCCCCTTCATGTTTTTCTCTTGGAGAGTCCTTTCTTTCTTAGATACCCTAGCCCAGAGTGAGAAATTATGCTTAGTTGCCCAGACTTAAAGCCCTTCCTCCTTCATTGACTGAAAGATACATTTGCATGTGGGCAGCCCTGCAGCTACAAGAGTGCAACAGGATAAGGAGAGGATTAGGGTTCATGGGGCAGGGCTCCTCCTATTTCTCTTGTTCTGGTAGAAACTTAAGCGATCTGGGTCCTGCATACAAAGAAGGTGTATTGGTCATAAGAAGTGAGAAACTTCTAGCACTGGTGTTTATTGTCTTCAGTTTGTAGTGGGGAGTATCTCTGAAGATATGGACACACAGTTCTGGATGATTTTGAAGTATGGTCTGCCCCGTGTTCCTGACCCTCTGGTCACTACATATATGTGGAAGGAAGCCATGTGTGAAGGACTTGTCCCAAGCCTCAACCAGATGCTTGAATGGACAGTGATCCCCCTGAATTCTTGTGTGGTGGCAGGAGAGGTCTCTTATGTGTGAGTTATCTCCATCTTTCCTAGTGATCTCAGGACAATGTTCTGTTCATATATCCAGGAAAAATCAAAGTTACTTAAAGTCACCATGATGGGTGTATAAAGAATTTCAAAAGATTTTCACAATTATAACCTATAGGAGGACAAATTCAGATTTTTGGAATTGACACAAAAAATGATTCTCTGAACATCAACAATTTTTTAAAGTAGGATTCAGTTGATTTTAGGGGAATTAATGAGTTATTATAGAAACTTATTTTACTTCTGTATAGCATTTACCAAGATACAGCATATTCTGAGTCATATTCTGAGTTACATTAACAAATTTTAATTCAGAAATTTTAAATCACAATGAAACAAAATTAGAATCCAAGAAGTGAAAAGATGCTGGAGAATTCCTGAATATTTGGAGATTAAATAGCACATTTCTAAATAACACATGGTCAAAGAATAAGTCTCAAAAGGAATTAAAAATATTTTTTACTAAATGATTGTAAATACACAAGTAGTGAAAATTTGTAAGATCCAGCCAGGGAAAGTAGTGCTAAGAGGGGAATTTATATCATTGAATTCATATATTAAAATAGAAAAAAAAGATGTAAAATCAGCAATCTAAGCTTTCACTTTAGGAAACTAGATAAAGAAGAGAAAATTAAGAATAGAATAATCAGATTTAATTAATAAGATTTAGAATAAAAATAAAAATTGAAAACAGGAAACAATAGAGAAAAATAAACAAAACTAAAAGCTTATTTTCTGAAAAATTTAATAAAATTGATAAGGAAGGCTAGTTAAAAAAAAAAGACAGGGCAGCATTACCAACTTCAAAAATGAAACAAGCTCTTCATCACTACTGAATCCATGGGCATTAAATGATTATAAATGAATATTATGAACAACTCTATGGCCACAAAAATGGTAACTGATTTGCAATAGACCAATTCCTTAAATGACACAAAAGACCAAATTTCAAGTAAATAGATATAGATAATCCTAACAGATATATATCTGTTCAAGCAATTGAATCAATAATTAATAACCTTTCAAAAATGGGATACCATGACTAGATGGTTTCACTGATGAATTCCACCAATTTTTTAAGGAAGAAATAACAATTCTTTATAGTGTTTAACAGTGCTTTGCCTAAAGGATCTCCCCTGAGGCAGTTGCCTTGAAAGACAAGTCTGATTATCCTCAGGACCCACCTCCTCCACCCATCTTTGCTTCTAGACCTATAATTTGACTCAAGTCCCTGCAGACTCCACAAGGTGAGATACAAAATATAACCATATAATGCACTCCAAAACACTACATGTGTTTTCTACTTTATATGGACAGAAATGCATGGATACTAAGATGGGGAGATAACATTGGAATTAACATAAAGTTGCATCAGGTCAAATTTGTTGATATGGGCCCACTAAGCAGAGGTATTAGATTTAATGTGGTAGTTCAAGAGGTTAGGAAGGGATTTGTTTTGTCAGTTTGCTGAAACATAGATCAAAATGTGCCTAAGTTAATGAAGTGAAAATGACAGAACTGCCTTGTTATACTCTAGAAGAAGATATCAAAAGACTTAGGAAGACTGGAATATTAAGGTTGATTTATCATATAAGACCCTCCTGCCCACTGTGGGTGAGATCCAGGGAACACTTCCATAATGGAAGAGATGGCAGTTTTTTGTTTTCTTTTTCCTTACTGGACTAGAGACTTACTCTGGATATGGATTTGCCTTCCCTGAATGCAATGCTTTTGCTAAAACTACCATGTGTGGATATACAGAATGCCTTACCCACCATCATGATATTCCACATAACATTGGCTCTGATCAAGGAACTTACTTTATAGCAAATGAAGTGCAACAATGGCTCTATGCTCATGGAAGTCACAGATCTTACCATGTTTGTCATCATCCTGAAACAAGTGGCTTGATAGAATGGCAGAATGGCCTTTTGAAGGCTCAGTTGCATGTCAGTTATGTGATAATACCTTACAAGTCTGATGTGATGTTCTCCAGAAGGTTGTATATGCTCTAAATCAATATCCAATATATGATATTTTTTCTTCCATAGCCAGGATTCTCATAACCACAAATCAAAGGGTTAAAATGGGGGTGGTGTCACTAGCTATTACCTTTAGTAATTCACTCACAAAAATTTTACTTCCTGTTCCCCACAACCCTTTGCTTTGCTGGTCTAGAGGTCTTAGTTCCAAAGGTAGGAATGCTCCTACGAGGAGACACAACAATGATTCCACTGAACTGTAAAGAATGCCACCCAGTCACTTTGGATTCCTCATACCTCTGAATCAACAGGCAAAGAAGGGATTTACTGTACTGGCTGGTGTGGTTGACTCGGAGTAGGAAGGGGAATTGGACTGTTATTATATAATGAAAGTAAGCGAGAGTATGTGTGGAATACAGGAGATTCCTTAGGGCATTTCTTAGTACTACCATTCCCTGTAATTAAAGTCAATAAAACACTACAATAATCCAATTCAGGCAGAACTCCTAGTGTCACAGACATTTCAAGAATGAAGGTGTAGATAACCCCACTATACAAAGAAGCAGGACAATCTGAAGTGTCTGTGGACGGCAAAGGAAATGTGGAATGGCTAGTGGAGGAAGGTACTATATTTCTAAGTATCAACTAAGAGCACTGACCTGTTGTTGAAATAAGAACTATAACTGTTATGAATATTTCTTCATTATTTTGGTACACATGTGTGTTTGAGATAATAGGGGAAGTCTGTGTATCAACTGTTTGTTTTCTCCCCAGTTTTATTTTCTTAGTTGTCATATAACATAAGATTTATTAACTTGACATCATAGTGTTTAAGTTATAGGATATGAAATAGAAGAGTGAACATCACCTAAAGAATTTGCATCCTCTTCTTCTGTCCCCATATCCCTATGCTCTGCTAGTCTAGAGGTCTGAGGTACAAAGGGAGGAACACTCCCAGCAGGAGACACAACAATGTTTCCATTGAACTTGGAATTTAACAATGCTACCCAGTCACTCTGAACTCCTTACAGAGTCACTGAACCAAATATACAGACTCACTGTAACAAAAAGAATTGGTTGACATTCAACAATTTCAGGAGGTAGAGTATCATCAAGAATTGATGGTACTGAAGGAAGAAGTCCAAACTGCACCTAAGGCATTTACGAAAATCAAGGTTCCAGGAATTTAAAGAATACCAATTGAAATATTTAACAAATAGATTCAACATTGGAAGCGCTATCTGTATATGCCAAGAAATTTGGAAGACAGCTACCTGGCCAAATGACTGGAAGAGCTCCATATTTGTGCCCATTCCAAAGAAACGTGATCCAAATGAATGTGGAAATTATAGAACAATTATGAATATCACATGCAAGTAAAACTTGGCTGAAGATAAATCAAAAATGGTTGCAGCAGTACATCGACAGGGAACTGCCAGAAATTCAAGCCAGATTCAGAAGAGGGTTATCATTGCTAATGTCAGGTGACTGTTGGCTGAAAGTAAAGTATACCAGAAAGATATTTACCTGTATTTTATTGACTATGCAAAGGCATTCGACTTTGTGGATCATAACAAATTATGAATAACATGTCGGAGAATGAGAATTCAAGAACACTTCATTGTGCTCATTCAGAACTTGTACATAGACAGACAGTTGTTTGAATAGAACAAGGGATACTATGTTATTTAAAATCAAGAAAGGAGTACATCAGAGTTATATACTTTCACCATATTTATTCAGTCTTTATGCTGAGCAAATAACTTGAAAAACTGGGGTATATGAAGAACACAGCATCAGGATTGGTGGAAACTCATTAAAAACCTGTGAAATGCAGATGACACAATTTTCCTTGCTGAAAGTGAAGAGGACTTGAAACACTTACTCATGAAGATCAAACACTACATCTTTCAGTATGGATTACAATCTCAACATCAAGAAGACAAAAATCCTCACAACTGGACCAATAAGCAACATCATGATAAATGGAGACAATATTGAAGTCGCCAAGGATTTCATTTTACTCAGAATCACAATCAATAGCCATGGAAGCAGCAATCAAGGAATCAAACGACGTAATGCATTGGGCAAATTTGCTGTAAAAGACCTCTTTAAAGTGTTAAAAAGCAAATATGTCACTTTCAGGACATAGGTGTTTCTGATCCAAGCCATGACATTTTTAATCACCTCATATGCATTAGTTGGACAATGAATAAGGAAGACAGAAGTAGAATTGATGCCTTTGAATTATAGTGTTGACAAAGAATATTGAATGTATCATAGACTGCCAGAAGAATGAACAAATCTGTCTTAGCAGAAGTATAACCAGAATGCTCTTTAGAAGCGAGGATGGTGAGGTTTCATCTCACATACTTTGGACACGTTATAAGGAGGGACTAGTCCCTGGAGAAGGACACCATGCTTGGTAAATTAGAGGTTCAGCAAAAAAGAGGAAGACCCTCAATGAGATGCATTGACACAGTGGTGCAACAATGGGCTCAAACAAAGCAACAATTGTGGGGCTGGAACAGGACTGAACAGTGATTCTTTCTGTTATACATATGGTCAGTATGAGTCTGAACCAACTTGACAGCACCTAACAACAACAACTGGGGAAAGGGTTAATGCACTATCAGTTGTATGCAGGATAGTTGTATCATGTTAGTCTTTCACAAAGTCTTTCCATACGACCTAGCATCAGTAATTCAAGATATCTATTCAACTGATTTAAAAATATGCCCACACAAAAGCAAAAAATTACCTATCAAGCCTCAGAATGGGATTGATGAATCCTAAATGCGTATTTCTACATGGAAAAAAAATTGTAAAGGCCCTGTACTGTATAATTCCAATATATAATATCTGGAAATATCAAACCTCTTGAGATTGTAAAAAGTCAAATAACATGTAGCTGTTCAGGAGAAGTGGAAGGAGGGTTCAATAAGAGAATTCCAAGTGATTTTGAGGCCAATGATACTATTCTGTACGGTCCAGTAACGATTGACCTATGACATTACTTATTTGTCAAACACATAGAACTTTACAAAAAGCTAACTTTATTGTATGCAAACTTAAAAAAAGGTAATTTAGGATCTCTGGTATCCCAGGATAGATTTCAGACAGTGATGAGATAACTTAATGTATTACAAAAGTATGAAACAATCTTACTGAAGAGGTTGGGGAGAGGTCAATGTGCTGACCCAAGTAACTTTCAAAATGAATGGAGTATATAAGACTAAAGGCAAAAGGGCCTTCACATAAGCACTGTACTCAACTAGATAAAGTTATTTCCAAAAAGAATGTGGGTTAACAATTCTGATAGTACCTACATGTATATGGAAATGAACAATTCAATAAATAGATGGTTGATATTGGGAGGCAAGTTTTCCATGATTGTGGTAAAAGTTAATATGTAAGAAGGTGAGGAGACTAAATTGATGCATAGGGTAATATATCACAGTTGGAGACATCAGTATGAACTCATGCTTATATTAATATAGATATAAATGGTTACATATAGAAATATTTATACATATTTGTATTTGCATGGATTAGTGTGTTGTTGTTGTTGCTGGGTGCCATCGAGTCAGTTCTGACACATAGCAACACTATAGGACAGAGCGGAACTGCCCGATGGCATTTCCAAGGAGTTGCTGGTAGATTTGAACTGCTGATTTTTTGGTTAACAGCCAAGCTCTTAACCACTATGCCACCAGGGCTCCATGTGTTAGTATACAAGAATATATTTCCTTGTTCTGTCAGCTGAGGGGGCCTAGAAGGAGTGACACTCCAACAGAAATGAGTAAATATAGCACCCATATCTTTTTTTCTAATTCCATTCTCCAATAAAAGGAACACTTTTTTTTTTTTTTTTTGAGAAACGGCTGATGCTAGAACTGGGCAGTGATTATACAAGATGAGCCTGGGTCACCTTATGTACCAGAAGTAAGGACATTTTCAAATACAAAACAAAGCAAAACAATACAAAAAAATCCACAGCAATGTAGGCATGTCAAAGGGACAAAGGAGCCATTTGAAAGGGCTCCTAATGGCCAAAGATGGAACAATGTGAGCACAAAAATATATGTTACAGTATTTGCTGATAACCCAAAGTTTAAAATAAATGTTCACAATCCTTGCTGATATAAATGAGTGAACGAATTAGTTAATATATTGGATTGAAGACAAAAATCTCCTGTGCAGTGTATTTTCACACGTTTATGAAGATATTCACCTCTCAAGAAAGTGGAGTGTAATTCTCCACTTTCACCGTGTGGGTTACTCAAAGGGATTTCTTTCCAAAGAATGTCTTATGAAACGGGGAAAAGAGTAACTTTACAGTGGAGAAGCCCGGCAATGCCTATGTCAGCCAGGTAATCAAGGTCAACATCGACAGACTTAAGTCATGTTGATAATATGTACCCTTAAATAATGTAATAAGGAGAGCATATGGTTACCAAATGTATATCTTTCTCGTGAGGTGTCTGTTCAGATCTTTTGCCTGTTTTGTAATTTGAGTTTTTTTTTTTTTGTTTGTTTACTGAGTTTTAAGAGTCCTTTCGATATATGGATGCAAACCCTTACCCAGATGCATTTTTTACATATATTTTCTCCCACTGTTTGGCTTGTCTATGTATTCCCTTAACAGCGTCTTTCAGAAATCAAAGCCTTTTTATTTTAATGTAGTCCATCTTTTTATTTATTTATTTATTTTCTGGAGCATGCTTTTTATATTGTGTCTAAAACTCATTGTCAAGGTTAAGGCCACCTAGATTTTCTCATGTGTTATATTCTAGAAGTTGTACAGTTTTGCCTTTAACATTTGGGTCTGTGATCAATGCTAATTTTTTTGAAAGGTGTAAAATCTGAGTCTAGATGATTCTTCTTTTTCACCTTCTTCAACTTCTTTTTCTTCTTCTTACATATGAATGTCCAGTTGATCCTGTATCATTTGATGAAAATACTATCCTATTTCATTAAATTTATTTTTATAGTTTGTCAAAGATCGGATGACTATATTTGGATTTGTGTAGATTTATTTCTGGCATATGTATTCTTTTCCATGATCTCTTTGCCTATTCTTTCAGCAATACCATACTGTCTTGATCAGTGTAGATTTATAGTAAGCCTCAAAGTTGGATAATGTCTGTCCCCTAAGTTTGTTCTTTTTCAGCATCATGTTGATTATTGTGGGTCTTTTTTTGCATTTACATATAAATTTTGGGGTGAGTATGTTCATTGATTAAAGTGGTGGTTCATTGATTAAAGTGCTCAGCTGATAATTGAAAGGTTGGTGGTTCGAACACAGCAGTAGCTCCACGGGAGAAAAATGTGACAGTCTGCTTCTGTAAAGATTTACTGTCTTGGAAACCTTATGGGACAGTTCTACTCTGTCCTACAGGGTCGCTATGAGTAGGAATTGACTCAATGGCAGTGAAGTTTTTGGATGTTGGTAACCACAAAACAACCAGCTGGGATTTGGTATAATATTTCATTGAATCTATAGATCCAGTTGGGAAGAACATAATCATAACAATATTGAATATTCCTATTTATGAACATAGAATAACTGTCCATTTATTTGGACCCCAACCCACTGCTGTCCTTTGGAGCTCTCTGACATAAAGACTCTTGCTGTGCTACTGAGTGACTTCACCTAGACTTATAAGTTCCTTCTCTATTTCCCCTATATTTCCTCCAGGAGTTCCCTAGCACTCTTTGTTTTTTGGTGGTCCCCTGCATTATACACCTTGCAAACCTAATGTTATGAGAGATTTCCCCACATGCTCATGTTCCGAAATATCATCCTAATAAATAGGCTGATATACATCACTGACATCTAATGGTCAACTCTTTTTTCCTTGATCAGCCTCCAGATCCTTCAAACTTATAACAAGTGGTGTTGAGAGAAAGGTATTATAGCCAGCATAGTGATACTAGTTACTGAAATAGTTGATTCTTGCATTAAAGGAAAACATCAGACTTTAGCTTTAGATATTACAAGCCTCAAATTAGAAATTTTTGTTGATAGATACAGCAAAATCTTAAAGACCATAACTAGATAAGTATCTGAAATTTGAGCTAAGATTTTACAAAATAGGATAGCATTAGAATTTCTTTTAGTTACCCAAGGAGGAATTTGTGCCTTACACTCTGATGTATTGGAGAACTTAGCTGCGGCTGAGGCATATGAAAGTAGTTTCTGATGCTGCTTATGTATAAACAAACACCTCATGGAATTTGTTTCCTTGGTTCTAAGACCTAAGGTCATGGTTTTGTGTGCCATGTCAGTCAATTGGCCTAATATTATTCTGTCTGTTAGTTCATAAAGTAGTGTCTGGGGACTCAAAGTCTTGCAAGTGGCCATCCAAGGTGCAACAGTTGGTCTCTGTTCATCTGGAGCAGCACATGAAATGACAACCAGGTGGAGGAGGAACTGGACTTATTGTCTGATTACCTCCATTAACAGCAGTCTCTTTTGCCATGAGGCCAGAAGAATAGGATGGTGCCTGGCTATCATTGTAAAATGTTTGTGATCAAATATTCTTTAGCAGAATCATAATCAGAATGAGGGAATGACAAAATCGTTTAGATTCTCCTGGAATCTAGATTTCTGGGTTCATGGAATCTGGGTAACTCACACAGGCCATTGATCCTTCGGTGTCCTTTTCGAACCCTGAAGAAATTGGTACCCTGAAATCAACTTCAGGTCATACTAATAGCTTAATAAGCAGCTTAGCACAGAGGGCTTTGCCTTAGGCATTGCATTCTTCTAGAAAATTATTTACATGCAGCAAGTTTTGAGAAGCAGAAACCACAGGGTTTGAGTAGTCTTTTTCAGAATAAGCCTTTTTGATTCTGCTTCTGTCTCCTAGGGAGTCTGCTCAACCATGCTTGTGCTTTGATGTTATCTTCTGAGAAGAAATTAGCATAACAATAACTTCTGTAACCTGCTTTCACTGTCCCCACTTGGGAATTCCTTCCTGACATGTTCAGGTGAAACTGCCCAATTCAACTCATATCTACTCACAATAAATATATTCTGTTACACTAATTATTGGTGTTTAAGCAATTTAGGTTTTCGACATAGCTTATTTCTTCTTTGTTCCTCACTTCCTACAATACTGCTAATATTTATGTTTAGTTGATTTTTTTTGTAGTGAATCATATTGAGTTCTTTCTCCTTTCCTTTTGTGTATATTTTTTAGATTTTTCTTTGTGATTACCGTGATGATTACATTTAACATTTTATATTTATAATGACCTGCTTTAAATTGATACCAATTTAACTTTAATAACATACAAAAGCTGTATACTTAACGCTGTTTCTCCCCTTCCTTATTTTCGTTGTTGTTATCAACTCTTCCATATTTAAACACCATGAGCACTATCTTAGTTATCTAGTGCCGCTAAAAAAGAAATAACCACAAGTGGATGGCTTTAACAAAGAGAAATTTATTCTCTCTCATTCTAGGAGACTAGAAGTCTGAATTCAGGACACTGCTCCCAGGGAAGCCTTTCTCTCTGTCAATTCTGGGGCAAGGTGTTTGTCCTCAATCTTCCCCTGGTCTAGGAGCTTCTCAGTGCAAGGACCCTGGGTCTAAAGGACATGCTCCCCTCCTGTTTCTTCATTCTTGGTGGCATGAGGTACTTCTCCTTTCTTCTAGATTCTCTATTTTATATATTGAAACAAATTGACTCGGCATACAACTTAATCCTGTAGATTGAGTTCTAGCTCATTAACATAACTCTCTAATCCTGCCTAACTAACATCATAGAGGTTAGGATTTACAACATAGGATAATCACATCAGTTGGACAATCACACAATACTGGGAATCATGGCCAAATTTGATACATATTTTTCAGTGACATAATTCAATCCATAACAAGCCCCATAACATAAATTTATACTTATTTTAGTACATTTATCATAAATAAAAAATCCAACTATGTGGATCATAACATATTATGGATAACATTGCGAGAATGGAAATTCCAGAACACTTAATTTTGGTCATGAGGAACATGTACATAGATAAAGAGGTAGTCATTTGAATAGAACAAGGGGATGCTGCATGGTTTAAAGTCAGGAAAGGTGTGTGTCAGTTTTGTATCCTTTCACCATACCTATTCAATCTGTACGCTAAGCAAATAATCCAAGAAGCTGGACTATATGAAGAAGAAATGGGCATCGGGATTGGAGGAAGACTCATTAACAACCTGTGTCATGCAGATTACATACCCTTGCTTGCTGAAAGTGAAGAAGACTTGAAGCATTTACTGATGAAGATCAAAGACCACAGCCTTCAGTATGGATTACACCTCAACATAAAGAAAAGAAAAATCTCCACAACTAGACCAAGAAGCAACATCATGAAAAATGGAGAAAAGATTGAAGTTGTCAAGGATTTCATTTTACTTGGCTCTGCAATCAACACCCATGGAAGCAGCAGTCAAGAAATCAAAAGACGCATTACGTTGGGCAAATTTGTTGCAAAAGACCTCTTTAAAGTATTCGAGAGCAAAGATGTCACCATGAGGTGCACCTGATCCAAGCCATGGGGTTTTCAATTGCCTCATATGAATGTGAAAGTTGGACGATGAATAAGGAAGACGGAAGAAGAATTGACACCTTTGACATGTGGTGTTGATGAAGAATATTGAATACACCATGGACTGCCAAAAAAACGAGCAAATCTGTCTTGGAAGAAGTAAGATCAGGATCCTCCTTAGAAGCAAATATGATGAGACTACGTTTCACATACTTTGGACATGTTATTAGGAGGGATCCATCCCTGGAGAAGAACTTCATGCTTGGTGAAGTAGAGGGTCAGCGAGAAAGAGGAAGACCATCAATGAGATGAATTGAAACAATGGCTGCAACAATGGGTTTAAGCATAACAATGATTGTGAGAATGATGCAGGACCGAGCAGTGTTTCCTTCTGTTGTACATAGAGTCGCTATGAGTCAGAACTGATGCGATGGCACCTAACAACAACAACATCATAAATCATGCAGAGCAAACAATTAGAAATATCCAGCAAAACTACTTTAAAACTTGCCCTTATGCTTGCATATGCAAGTACCACTATTGGAAGAGATCTTTCTTCTATGATTGACTTCAAGTTACTTTCTAGTGTCCTTCTTTTCTCATCTGAATGATTCACCTCAGCATTTATTGTCTGGTGCAGTGGATATGCACTCTCTCAGCTTTTGTCTGTGAATATCTTAATTTTGCCCTCATTTTTGAAAACCAAAAATCCAAATCCCATTGCTGTCTAGTTGGTATTGAAGGACAGTTTTTTTCTGGGTATAATATTCTTTGTTGACTGTTCTTTTCTTTCAGCACTTTAAATATAATATTCAATTGTCTTCAGACCTCTAAGATTTCAGAGGAGAAATTGACATTTAATCTTACTGGGGATCCTTTGTGTGACTATTCACTTCTCTCTCGTTGCTTTGAGGATTTTCTCTTTATCTTTAGATTCTGTTGCTGGTTTTTCGTTTTTTTGTTTTTTCTTATTGTACTTTAGATGAAGGTGTACAGAGAAAACTACTTTCTGATTAAACAATTAATACACATATTGTTTTGTGATATTGGTTGTCATCCCCATGATGTGTCAACACTTTCCCCTTCTCGACCTTGAGTTCTCCTTTACCAGCTTTCTTGTCCCCTCTTGCCTTCATCCATACCCCTGCGCTTGTGTGCCTATTTAGTTTCGTTTTGTTTTATGGGTCTGTCTAATCTTTGGCTGAAGGGTGAACCTCAGGTGTGACTTCATTATTGAGGTATAAGGGTGTCCGGGGTCCATTCTCTCTGGTTTCTTTAGTTTTTGAGAGTCTAATTATAATGTAGCTCAATGTAGATCTTTTGGGTTTATTCTACTTGGAGTTAGTTACGCTTTTGGAATTGTGTATTCATGACCTTCATCAAATTTGAAAAGTTTTCTGAGAAATATTTGAATATTTCTTTAAATATTATTTGTGATCCTCTTCCTCTCTTGTCTCCTTCTGAGATTACCATGATGCATATTCTTGTTTACTTGACGGCGTCTCAAATTCTAATTAGACTATGCCCAGTAGTCTTGAACTTTCTCTCTTGTTACTACTCAGCCCCCATAATTTTGATTACCTTACCCTCCAGGTCACCGGCTCTTTCTTCTGCCCATTAAAATCTGTTTTTAAATCCTTCCAATGCATTTTTTTTATTTCAGTTACTTAGATTTTCATTTCCTGTATTTCTGATTGGTTACTTTTTATAGTGCCTGTCTCTTTTTTTTTATATTACTGTTTTGTCTATGCATAATTTTCATAATTTCCATTACTTCTTTGTCTGTGTTTTGCTCTAGTTCTTTGTGCTTGTTTAATGTTGGTGTATTATATTTTTCCAGTCTGTTCGATATTTAGATTTCAATAAATTTGATTTCTCTCCCTACATCTTGATCACTTATAAGGACCATTATTTCAAGATTCTTTGTGTATCTTGTTATTTTTTGTTGAAGCTGGTAAACCAGAATTTTACATGATTTTAATTTTTTCAATTCCCCTAAATATACAGTGTTTTTGACAATGAAAATATCAGCAAGAGATTCTTATCAGGACAATTTTTCAGAATTTGATAACCGCTGCTTCTTCCTCCTTGTGTTACCTCCAGCTTAACCTAGACAGAAGTGTCAGTTTTTCAGAGCTCCCAGAAAGATCTCAAAACAGACTGTAAGGGGACTTCCGGCAAAATGGCGACCTAGGCAAAAGCACCATGCCGTCCCTCCACAGCAAAGATCCAAAATACTAAGCCAAACAGAGAAAACAACAATCCTGAAACCCTAAAACATCAAATGATGAGATAAAGAACTCAGCCAAGGGCCAATGGAGTGAGAAAACTGACAGAGAATGGACAGCAAGGAGAGATTCTTGCAGAGGTCCCCTATCGGCTACTGCACCACATATCTGCCATCTTGGACTCCTATCAAAGACCAGCAAATAGGGGGTATGAGAAAGCAGCTTCACAGAGCTTCCAGCGGGAGACAGAACAACTGGTAATTTGCAATAGATGCTTTCCCACTGCCGACCCTTCTTCACCCCCACTCAGGCTCCTCTGCTTCCCATGACCACAGTCTCCTGTCCGGGAAACACCGGCTGCTTGGATTCCACCTGCCCGCTCTGGCCAGCTGTCTGAGTGCCATTTGTTGGCTGATGGTGTTGCTTTTTTCCGCTTCTTTTGATTTCTGCCTTACCTCTCACCACCTCCCCCTCCTTTCGCTCAAACACCTGGCTCCATGCGCCATCTTTACTTCTTCCTGAGAGGCTGCAGAGCTCGAGTAATTTGCAATATACGTCTCCCCACCCCCAACACTTCTTCACCCCTACTCAGTCTCGTCTGCTTCCCACAGCCACAGTCTCTTGTCTAGGAGGCAACGGCAGCTTGGATTGCACCCACCCGCACTGGCTGACTCTCTCAGTGTCATTTGTTGTTGCTGTTTTTCCACTTCTTTTGATTTCTTCCTTGCCTCTCACCACCTCCCCCTCTTTTCGCTCAAATACCTGGCTCCGTGCGCCGTCTTTGCTTTTTCCTGAGGGGCTGCGGAGCTGTCTTCTAGTGTGGAGCTGCTTCCCAGTCTGGGCTGCCACACTGGTGGGATCCTGGGGCTTTTGTTTGTTTGTTTTGGGTTGTTTGTTAGTTTTCTTTTCCTTTTCTTGAGTTGGGAGCCCATTCTAACCAGGCACAGCTGCAAGGCTTGGAGCCTACCCCCTCGGGTAGATGGATCCCTGAGGGCATTTCTATTTTTGTGGTTTTTTTTTTCTGTTTTTTTGGGGGGGCTTTTCTTGTTCTTTTTAAAAAAATTTGTTTTGTTTTCTCTTCCCTCTTTTTCCCTTTTTGTCTTTCTTCATTGCTCATTTCTTGTCTCTCTATACCTTCCTTTTTTATTCCCTGAATACCTGGCACTGAATACCTCTACACCTTCTAGCCAAGCTGTACTGCAACACCTGAGAACAACTTCCCCAGACCTCATAGCTGCAAATGTGGGATCCCTGGGAGCTTTGCTGTTCTTTTTCCTTTCTGATTTTTATTTATTCATTCTTTTCTTTCTTCTCCTTCCCCTTTTTTTCTCTCCATTTCATAGTCTCTCATCTCTCAACTCCAACAGCAAGCTCCCCTAGCACAATTTTTTGGTTGTTTGTATGTTTTTGGCTCCTGTTCCTCTCTCCTCTCTCCCATATCCATCTTAGCTCCACACATAACAATCTCCCCCCATGTCCTGCCTATCTGCACCATGTGCTTAACATCACACCACCAAGCTGTACAGGCACGGCCTACTGGAAGTTGCCCTGCACTGATTACAGACCGTCTCTGGTGGCTGTACTAACTGTCACAAAAACCCGTCTTAATAACTCCATTTCAGCTAGAACTGCCCAGCTATACCATATCTGAATGACTGACCCTACCAATTGCAGAAGGAGGCAAAAAGTATCGTGCCTACAGATGAGCAAACAACAAAGAACACAGAGCCTGCCTTCTCAGACACAGCCAAATTTAAAAAAAGGACAAAACAAAAAAATCTAAAATCAATAAATGAGAAAAATAACTACTGAATGTCCTGAAGACAGCAGACAATATCAAAACATTTACAAAAACAGGACAGGATGGTTCCAGTAGACATCCAAAATAAAACACCAGATGACATTCCAGTGGAAAAAAAGGCACTAGAACTACCTGATAGGGAATTCAATCTCTAATACTCAGAATTCTCAAACAGCTGAAAAAAAAGCAGGCAAAAATGAGGAAAAAAATGACAAATTCATGGAAAATACAGACAAAAAATTGGAAGAATTCAGGAAAATAATGCAGGAACAAAATGCCAAAACAAATTCACAACTAGAAATTATTCAAAAACAACAATTAGAAATCCAAAAGATAAACAACAAGATTTCAAAAATCGACTGTGTCATAGAAGGGCTGAGGAACAGATTAAAAATGGTGGAATACAGGACCAGTGGACTTTAAAACAAACACTTGGTTACAACCCTGTATGAGGAAAACTCAGAAAAAAGAACAAAGAAAAATGAAGAAATCCTGAGAGTTATGTGGTATACAGTCAAAAGCAAAAATTTTCGAGTGATTGTAGTTCCAGAACAGTGGGAGAAAACAGAAAACACAGAGAGGATCATTGAAGAACTGCTGACAGAAAACTTCCCCAATATCATGAAAGACGAAAACCTGACCATCCAAGAAACTCAAAGAACCCCATATAAGATAGAACTCAAAAGATAATCACACGGCATATCATAATCACACTCGCTGAAAGCAAAAACAAAGAATCCTGAGAGCAGCTTGTGAAAAACAAGAAGTCACATACAGAGGAGAAACAATAAGACTAATCTCAGAGTATTCAGCAGAAACCATGCAAGCAAGAAGGCAATGGGATGACATATATAAAACCTTGAAAGAAAAAAATTGCCAGCCAAGAATAAAATATCAGGCAAAACTCTCATTCAAATATGATGGTGAAATTAGGTTATATCCAGATAAACAGAAATTAAGGGAATATGTAAGAACCAAACCAAACTTATAAGAGTTATTAAAGGCAGTTCTTTGATCTGAGAACAATCAACTTCAGTTCACAGGCAGAATCTAGGACACAGGATCGTACCAGCCAGATACCAATCTAGGAAAAGAACTCTCTAGGACTATCCAAAACCAAAAGAAATAAAATAGGGAATAGAGCAGGTAATCAGTAAATGACAACAACATTAGAACAATAAAAGAGGGAATAAACGGAGTATGTATAGAGCCTTCTAATGGAAAGGAAGGCAAGGTGATACCAAGTAGTAATAGACTGCTTCAAACTTGGAAAGATAAAAGTAAATTTCATGATAATCAAAAAGAAAGTTAATAAACATACTCATAAAAATAAAGAGGAAGAACATAAAGTCTCAGCAAAAACAAAACTTACAAAAACAAAAGAAATGAAAAAAAATCCACAAAGAATATTAATTCAGCACAGGAGAGTAAGAAGAACAAAGAAAAAGCCAGCACCACAAAATTACAGCTAAAAACTAACATCTATTAATAATTACACTACATGTAAATGGACTCAATGCACCCATAAAGAGACGGAGAGTGACAGAATGGATAAGAAAACAGGATCCAACAATATGTTGTCTACAAGAGACACACTTTAGAAACAAAGGTGTGAATTTATTAAAATTCAAAGGTTGGAAAAAAAATATGAAGCTAACAACTACCAAAAAATAGCAGGAGTGGAAACAGTAATCTCAGATAAAATAGGCTTTAAAACATAACCCACCATAAAAGACAAAGAAGGACACTATATAATGATTAAGGGGATGATCTATCATGAAGACATAACCATAATAAACATCTATGCTCCCAATGACGGGGCTCCAAAATAGATAAAACTAACTGTAACAACACTGAAAAGAGAAATTGACAGTTCCACAATGATAGTAAGAGACTTCAACACACCACTCTAAGTAAAGGACAGAACAAGTAAAAAGAAACTCAGCAAAGATACAGAAGACCTAAAGGGCACAATCAGCCAACTTGACCTCATA